>NW_026946803.1:12500-37330 GCF_963556715.1 Cydia fagiglandana | reverse complement strand
CCAGCTCGTGCAGCTGGTAGGTGGTGAACGTGGTCCGGCTGCGGCGCACCTGCTTGAGTGGAGGAGTGTAATGTACCTGAACACGCGCTTCGCTGAGCTCTAGCCTGAGAGCCAGCTCCTCTCTCGTGAACACGTCGGGGTACTGTGTGGCGTCGAAGGCGCGCTCCAGCTCGTGCAGCTGGTAGGTGGTGAACGTGGTCCGGCTGCGGCGCACCTGCTTAAGAATACACACATTACTCACATGCTATATAAATAAAGTATTATACTATAACACTGATCATTCTCATTCATTCACCAAGGAGGAGTTTTGGCCGAAGGGTGTCAAGTTCCGGCGGTTCCGCGGCCGGCTCCCTGACACTGCGGGGTTGCGAACTGCATCGCAGCCATAATTTTGTTTTTAGTTTTAAGATATATTTTGTATTAATATGTATGCTAGTTTTAAGGTATTTATCTATGGGCCAATAGTTGCCTGAAAATAAATGTTTTTCATTCATTCATTCATTCATTCAATAACAGGGTAATTAAAATTTTTAACAAGTTAACTCAGGACATAAAAAATTGTAAAGATTTTAGAATATTTAACAAAAAAGCTAAAGACTATTTTACTAATAGACCGTACTACACAATTAATGAATTTTTCGCGAATGCACTAGATTAATTACTATTGAATTTATTGTAATGATTTTAATTTACTATTACTGAATAACTTATATGTACATAATAATTTATAATGTGATATTATCGAGTTATTTAAGAAAATACTGCCTAAAGGGGCCCACTGATTAACAGTCCGCCGGACGGTATCGGCCTGTCAGTGGTTCGAAACTATCAAAATTTTGTTCTAACTGATAGGCCGATACCGTCCAGCGGACTGTTAATCAGTGGGTCCCTAGCATAAATGCAGGAGCAGGATCATATGGCATTGTTCGTTTAAGTTGACTTTCTATATTTGCTGCACCAATGGTAAATTTTCTTATATACATATAAACTTTTATACTAGCTGCATAATTATGAAACATGCTGGTATAATACTATCTGGATCAGCAATAGAGGTACTCATGCGTCGGTAGCAAATTACCTTTCTCGGTCGTCCGGTATCTAATGAGTCCAAATCCAGCGGCTCCCGAGCCGAGTCTTGCTCCCGTTCATGCTCGTGCTCGTGCTCGTGCTCGCGCTCGTGCTCGTGCTCGCGCTCGTGCTCGTGCTCGTGCTCGTGCTCGAGCTCCAGTTCCGAGTCGGACGGCGTGTGGGCTCGACTCTCGGTCTTTAGCTCCACGTGCTCTGTGGATGGAAGGGGATTGAGTTGGGAGTGTGATATTAAATTTGTAATACAAGAAAAAGCTAAGTGTGTTAGTGTGCGTGTGTGAATTGTAGTGGACGTGAGTGGAGCCAAGATAATTTGAGAATCGAGCAACCACAAATACAAAGGGAGTTCAAAATCAATTTTTGTAATGAACACAATAATAGTGTTGGTATAACGGAAACGTTAGTATTTGTGAAAGCGATATTGACAATAGAAGTTTTCAAAGACTATTGTTGAAAGTCGCCGGCCGAAAGCTGGAAGAAAGAAAATTCGATTTATTCTCCAGCCAGCCCGATACTACCTACACTGCTACTTGAACGACTCCGTTAGTTACGAGGCTGTTAGTGCTGTTACATCCAAAAGCAGAAACCGCGTTTATGTGCTTTAAAAAAGTACTTACATATTTTAGAATAGAAAAGTTTGTTATGGCTAAAAAGATGATTATTTTCCCAAAAGTGTTAACTTACTGAGCAACTCTGGGATGAAATTTTAGAGTATTTAAAGAGTATTTAATGTCCAAATTAGTAAATAGATCTTAATTCATTTTATGTCAGGAAACAGATTTGAATGCTCAGCTCAGGGATTAAGGTATCGCTCAAGTAACAGACGGAAGTATATTTTTCTTGACCTCGTTAGTTAGAATGAGGGGCGTCTAGTTTTGAATGTGACCCCCGAGCACCGACCCCGTGCCGAGCCGCCGTGATCATGACTGACAAGATCAACAAATGCGCCCAACACAAAAGCAGTCAACGATCGCGTACAATGCGTATTGATCGCCAACTTAAAAGAGCACACACTCGCCGTTAAGCGCCTCTCCACTTTTTACTGAGGGGAGAACAATCCATGTAAATAAATTACAATAAATACAATTTAATAGTAACGGTATTAAATTAAATGTGAACTATCTGGGCTTAACATGTAAGCCCGCTTAATGCGCAAACAATGTTCGACATCGAGTAAACACGGTCCCGACGAGTCCCGGCTCCGTGCACGATTTCCCACCGCTCTCGATCGTCCCGAACGGAACGACTAGGTACACGGGGCCCAATTGGACATGTACAACTGTCAGATTTCGCATCCACGTCAAATCAACAGTTGATTTTATTGTATGTTGATTCTATCAAGTGTCGATTCGATAATATCATGTGGTACAAGGTAAGTATACCACAATAGGTGTAGTAAGGTGTGGTGTGTAGGTATGGTGTGGTAAGTGCATGGAGATGTTTCAACCGTAACTAGTTTACTCTAGTTTAGTTTAGTTTGTTTTAATTTACTCTCAATTGCTCAAAGGTTGACTGGAAGAGATCCCTTATAGGGATAAGTTCGCCTTTGTACATTATATATATTTTTTGTTCCATTGTAATTTAACCTGTCTTATGTACAATAAAGTGTTTACATACATACTAGTATTAAGGCATTACGGTCGACATCTGTCCATGCACTTTTGAACGCCACTGTACAGCCAAAACTCAACTCTGAATTCGGGGTGGTTCGATTTGGTTTAGTTGTCACCTAACTATGGATTGCTAATGTAAAATTTTGACATTGTACTTGTGTATTCGAGAACTTGGCTAAATTTTACCTTGGCTTGAAGATCATAATCTAATTATAAATCTGCAGAAAACGAACTTAATACAGTTTAGACCCTACCAAAGATTGGCCCTAGAAATAAATTATTCATACCTATCACAAAATCTAGAACTTACCAGCACTTGCCCACTACTTGGCTTGAGCATTGACGAAAACTTTAACTGGAAAGCCCATGTTGATAAAATCTCTGTTAAATTATCCAGATTTGCTTATGCTCTCAAACAAATATTAATAAATACCAACTTAAAAACTGCTGTATGTGCTTATCATGCTTTTGCCCAGTCATGGCTGCAATATGGTATCATTTTGTGGGGCAATAGTGTAAACGCTAAAGACCTATTTTTACTACAAAAAAGATGCATACGAGTTCTAACCAAGATAAGTAATGAGGAAAGTTGTAGACCACATTTTACGAAATTAAATATTCTCACCCTTACATCCTTATACATCATAGAAACCTGCAAATTTGTGCGAAAACACGAGAGCTTATTTGTAAAACCCCAAAATCCCATACCACAACTACATAACTTACGTATCCGCAATAAACTTGTACAAGCAGTTCCCGCTAACCTACATTTCTTCAACAAAGGCCCTTACTCAATGTCCATTCGAATATATAACCACATCCCTCAGTATATAATAAGCTCAAGACTTACCTTTTAACCAAATGCCCATACACTTTGCAAGAGTTTATGGACAATTAAATAGTAAAGTAAGTCATGTGTAATAACATGGACTATAGCATATTGTGACCTATTTAATTAGTTTAATTACCTAAAATAATAAATATAGACAGTCAAACAAGTTTGTCAGTAGAAAAAGGCAAGAAATTTAAACCTTTTTTGGGATGCGAACTCCTCGCGCCTACATTTTTCCAAATTTACCGCTTTTCTCTACTGACGGAAATAGCTTGACAAATTATAAATAGTTATATAATGTATGAATGTTTAAATATCTTACTTTTTTTACGTATAATATGTTGCCACGCCCTTGTAGGGTCCATGCTGTACTGAATGAAACTTAAACACCTTTATAAACACCATGGATTGCATCGAATAAATGATTATGATTATTAACTTATAAATTTTCCCACATCAATGGGAGATCAACACGATACGTCAAACGTCGCTTGGTCATGGTTTACGTTATCTGGGCCATACAGCCATACACACACTGAAATACCTATAAAAGTATCTTCAGTCCCAGGTCTCTGGTACGAGAATATGATGGCATGTATTCCCCTATAGCTAGCAAGTTTCTGTATTATAGGTATCAGAAAAACAAAATACAAACGGTGTAGGTATGTATGAGCCTTAGAGACAAGATAAAGTTAAAGACAATGAAAGTGGCTCCACAACTCTTTAGAAACAGCGAACTAATGACACAAAAACCAATACCAACGAAAAAAATAAGATAATAATGTCATGTAACGAGCAATATAATTAGCAACTACTGAACTGATATTAAAATATAATTGTAATCGAAATAAAATATCAGGCATTATTAAAGTATTGAAGTTGAACTGGGAGCATCACGGCGGCTACGCCGAATAAATAGCAAATTACATCCCTGAGAACTACAACCAGACTAATTACATCCCCGTACGCTTCATTACCATCCCTAACCCCACGCTTTAGAGTACACAGTTGCATGTGAGCGGCACCCCTAAGCGCACTTTTTACAAATCTCTTCACGTCACTCTGTAAGAGCACTATTTATTTGTAGTAATTCTATTTTTACAGCGGCTTTGTAATTGTTGCGCGATTAACGCACAAAGCGAAGGGCACTATTGTGCAGCAACGGTCGTTAATCGGTGCTCATAATGTTACTGTGTTTGTTAGGGACCTGCAATATTAATCACTTAGCTACCGTCATAATTAATTTCAATGTGTTCACCAGTTTGAAAGCTTTCTTAATTATCTGAAACGACGCAGTATTTATATTTTAGGATATCAATGAATCGATTGCGGTGGTCTAGGTATAGTAGGCACTATCTTATTCCTATCTATGTTTTGGTACTGTCGTGTTTGTTTTTCTCTTTGGCACTTATATCGAAGGGAAATATCATAAATCGTTATTGTAATTAGTTTAGAGCGCCGCCGCCGCGCCGCGCCGGTACGGTAACGATGCCGGCGCTCCGCTCCTGGCGGCGACACAATAAGTAATGAGATTCTCGCCGCTCGCTGTGCTCGCCGCGCTGGTGTTCGTTTGATGTCGTCGCTCGCGGCTCACAGCGCATCTATATTATGGCCGATATTGTTACTTAGTGTTATTATCCATCGCCATTTAACTTGGACATTGGTAGGGATGCTAGTACCGGTGCTACGTCGTGACCTGCCAGTGAATAAGAAACCTGAAACTAACATGGCTTGTGTTGTAGGATTATTCGAGGATCGAGACCCTTGCAAGTATTGAACTTAAACAATAAAAACTACTTTCGTCAGTCACAAAAAAATATGCACCCAGAGTAGACAAGTATTGTTGTAAGCAATATTTCACGAAATAAATATCAATCTGCTATTTTTTGATTTAGCTATACGGAGAACCAGTGACATCATAACCTTAATCTTATTTCTGATTTTAGATTTTTTTTATACAGTTGATCTCACAATTGATACTCATAAATACAGTATAGACAAAAAAATCTAGTCAACATGTGAGTTTGCCTAAGAAAGACATAGGACTATGGGGTACTCGTAAATGTCCGTAACGTCCACACGCGCCGCGATCCCCGCTCGGGCTGCGCTGCGCTCTGTATTGAGCTATCGAGTGGGGATTTGCCCAATCATAATGGATTCAATGCATCCAATCCGTTCAAATAATGATACCTAACGACTTGTGATCTACTTGCTTTGAGCAGGAGGCTTTAGATGTAGCTTTGTAATGCATATTTGCGTAAGTACCTATGAAGGATAGTTCCAAATACCAGTAGGTACTTTAACATTTCAGTAATTTGATTCATATTTTATAAATAACTCAGGAAATGCGGAGTAAATCAAAACTACTACGACTACTACTGTTGTTCAAATTTGAAAGTTTTTAAAAGAGCGCTTTGTGTGACATAACTTGAATAATATATCAAGAGCACTCAGAATGCAATTAGGTAATTTGGTTTCACAGTTACAATGATGGGCACTTGTTGTAGCGATGTAATACCTCTAAGTAGCCGCGTGGCCCCGCGTTGGGCGCCAAGGTAAAGCTTATTCAGTAAGTTCTCATTTAAATATACTTAATTACTATGTCATTATAAAACAGATTTGAATAAGTATTTGTCACATAATCACGCATGACATTACTTAAACAAATTTTGATGACTTTTCGCACACAAGTAGTATTATAATCTGCAAATGCCGGAAATTAATTAGGCCTTAAAAGTAACAAAAAATAAAAGGTCAAAGTTTGGAAACAAGGTGGACAAAGTCACGAAAAACTGCCTATTCTAGACGCACGGCAGCGTGTCGAACCAAGTTCAAAACAAAAGAACAGAACTGGCGATGCAGCGAACACTATTCTATTGCACGAACCATTTGGAGCCACATTTGATCCCTACGTAACTCAAAATCGATTAAACATAAAATTGACTACCGTTGAAGTGAATGGTGGGGGTAAGTAAAGCGATCGCAGAGCTTGCGGTGGTGAAAATGGGAACTAACGAAGGATAGCGTCTTTAACATTTCGTACAAGTTATATATATGGCTCGAAATATAACTTTAATTTACGATTACTCCTGAGATATTAAGGGACCATGTAATCTGTATCTGTATGAAATGCTTAAATAAATACAACTAACATATTTAATTTGATAATTATTTATACTGTATCCGTATATAAATAGCTTTGCATATCCCATAGATTATGTGATGTTTTTCTAGAAGTTAAGAATGGTTATAGTAAGTTTAAAAGATAGACATTCACCATCGCGGACTTTTTTGTAGAGCCATGAAAGAGAGACATTGTGTTGCTATAGCTCAAACGGATTCGGCAGCGTTTTCGATTATAGCTCCTACCCAGCGTGATTTAACCGACAACATCGTTATATAACAATCAATTTAAACAAAACCTTAACAAGTTATAACACCTAAACCTTCCTCAAGAATGACTCTATTGATAGATGAAAATCATGTGTATATCCGTTTAGTAGTTTTTGAGTTTTGGAGTAGTTTTATAAGACGTAATGAATTGACGTTTTCCCCTTGCGGATGCTAGGTTGCGTAATAGGCCAGTCAAATTAGATCCAAAAAAGCGTTTATTAATTTCGTTTAGTAGTACCACTGTATACACCGTGAAATTTTAGTGGTTGTTTTCCCGCGGCAGGGCGATTTGCTATCGGTAGTACTTCCGAATTATGATAGACAAACTTATAAATAAACTGTTTTCCAAAAAAAAAAAATACAAAAAAATAACCTAAACTCGAACAAGCGAAAAACAATAGTAACACACTAAAACTGCAAGTCGACGACAGTTCCCGATATTGTAAACAGATAAACAAATAAACAAGCACATGTTACTTTTTTAAACTATGTAACAGGCTAGAGTGCTTTACTGTTTGACAACTGAAATTAAAATTTACTTAGACTCTTCCTTCACGATTAACAGTTGAAATAAAACCTTTTTATTAGTTTGATGATTGCCATTACGTTGTGTCAACTTTGGTAAATCGAATAATTACATCCTCTTCGCTTATTAAACTAATGTGATAACAGATCCTGTCAATGTCATCACTGCTATTTGTAGTAAAATGGATCGACATTACGAATATTCTAATTTAGAGTACGTCGCGATGGTGCAGCTGTACGCTAGGGCTAACTACGACTCCCACGCCGCCCGGCGACTTTACGCGGAACCGGACCATTTACAGTCGCTGCGTCTTCGGGGGATTTTAAACCCCCAAGTTCCACACGGACGAACAATAAAGTTGTCGCCGCAACACAGCGGCTGCTTAACCACGGGCAGTTTCAAACGCCAGCACATGCACAGGGCAGAGGTAATTGTGTACGTCGTACGTTGAACGTGGCGGATTGCAGTTCGAACAATTATTGCGGTATCGGGAAGTTTAAGTGTTTGTTTAAGTTTTTGATCATTAAAAGCTTGATCTTAACTTGTTATGTTTACTTTTAAGGATCTGCAAACTAACTGCACGTAAAATGTGTGAAGGAAAAATAAATGGAACTACTTTTTAGGTTATTTTGTTTCATTCACTCAAAAGAATTAGGTAGGTACTACTGCAGTGCTACCACTGGTGTAAGGTCACTTTCGAGTTTCGTTCGACACATTTATAAATCTGGCATTTCTTAACATTATTTAAAAAAAAGATTACACATCGACTGTATATCGATAGCAGAATCATTTCGTTGCGGGAAAACAACCACTAAAATTTCACGGTGTATTGTATTGTATGTAAATAAAATATTTTATAAAAAAAAGCGTTTTGAGGAATTAATTCCTAGCAAGATGGAAATCATTTTAATATCTTCATTTGGACCTAAATGCGTATAATTCGACTTTGCTCCAGATCCAGAAGGTAAATTTTGGGAGCCTTGGGAGATACATTTTACCTTGGATTGATAAAACCACGCGATGTAGAAGGAACACACAGTAAAAATCAATGTCACTACCAGCAAGGTTGTTGTGGATCAGACACTAGTACAAAAAAAAATTCGGACGTTAACACGATTTAACCAAATAAAAGAAATTCGAAGTGGTGGCCATTTTTTACACTCTTTGACTACGAATTCATATTTAAGGTACCTTTCGGATCCTCAGATATCAATTTTAATCATGTTTGAAACAACGAGAGTTTTCCGTCGTGCGTACCGTTTTTGAATTACAAAAACTGAAAAAGAGCAAAAATTTTATCACAACTCCTTTCACAACAACTGGAGCAAACTCGGATTACACTAATTTAGACCGATTTCAAGCTTGCTGGGAATTCATTTCGAGAAAAAATCTAATAGGTATGACAGTATTTAGGTAGTGCACATAGTGAATAGCTCAACCAGTTATTAAGACACAAACATCTAAAAATCGGAATATTCCGCACTGATTGACTGACTAGTTCACTTGGGATGTAACTAGAGTTCAGGATTTGTCTTGGCGCCATTTAAAGATATGGGTACCTTAGCCATAACTTTGGCCTATGCTTGTGTAGATGGTGACATTTTTTGACATTGAACAAACAGAACAAGGATCAAAGTCAAATGGCGTTCTAAAAGTTTTAATCATGTGTCGGAAGATGACAGTAAATTTACTGTGGCTACAAAAAGTACTTTGACAATCCGCCTCTATACTAAATTCTATATGTGTGTAAAAAAAGCGGACAATTACCTAGCCACTAAAAAAACAATACCTTTCATTAGGTACCTGTGACTTCGTACCTATGTATGTATGTATGTACGTGTGAGTAGTTTATTAATAATATCTCGGAGAGCTTTGCTCAGAAAACATATAAAAACTCAAAAATGCGCATTTTCACAGAGATCAGACATAGGTAGATCAATTTATCCCCATATAGCAAATTTCATCGAAATCGTTAGAGCCGTTTCCGAGATCCCCGAAATATATAAATCAACAAGAATTGCTCGTTTTAAGATATTAGATTATTGCACAGAGTCAGTTGCCTTGGAGGTTTCGACACCCAGGCCATTATTTATAACAATAAAATGTATACGCGGCGTTTATATTGGAAGCTACTCCTTGATCCATCCTCCGCCCCACTACCTACCTACCTACACTACAATACGTTTTTATCAGTTAATAACTGAATGCATTATGAATAACATGTAATTTAATAGATCATTGCTTGAATGCTAAACACTTAGGTTCAGTACCTTTTAGGTATGCACCTATAACGAAATACACCTGCTATTTATGAGCTGTCGATAGTAAATTTGGACATAGTAAGCTCAACAACCTCATCATAATCTTCCTGCTAGGTACCTATAAAAAACCGTTAGGTACTTACACGCCTAGATCATGGGCACACGAAGGCCAACAGGTGGGTATATTATAGGTAAGCCTTTCTTGCAAGCATTCAGATACCTAACAGGGGACGACCGCTTCTTCATACAAACGTAATCCCCATTTTTCTCTATTGACTTGATGCCATAGAAAATATGTTTACACGTTTGATTGTATGTATAATCATAAATAGGTATGCCCCTTCGTTTGAATGGAATCTATTTTACGCTCCTAACTGAAGAGTTACAGAACATTACAGAAGTGTAATGTTAGTATCCCTAGCCTCCTTTTCTCTTAAGGTGACATTGACTCCTGGTGTTGAAGGCTCCACTCGTCACGACTTAGGCATTACTATAATCCACTCCACAGTGTCAAGTGGTATAGGGTGTGTGTCATGTCACTCGATAGGTACCGCGCGGCCGCCGGCCCAGGATGTGGTCGATGCTGTAGACGGCCCGCCGCGGCGACGACATGTCGAAGGCGACACTCACTCACTCGCGACAACACTTAACCATTCGTTCACCGTCACTCGCAGGCTACGCCGCGCGCCACACAACTGTCACTGACTGATGACGACGGCGTGGTGACAGCGCGCCCGCCTTCACACCCATCCCCCTCGCACTTAAAGCCACTCATTGCCTGTCCTACTCTTATCGCCGCCCCTAGCGTTTGATTGGAGCGCTAGAGAGCGCGAGCGGAGCGAGGGATTCTTATCCCCGCCGCGTTGTCGCGCTAGACCCGTTACAGCCTACGGCCAGCTCGCAAACTAGCAAAAACAACTTATTTTGAACTTACTAAACTTTTTGAAGTCGGCCATCGGTCAATCCTTAATTTGCTAATCTTAACCTACTAGTTTCGCAAGTGTACAAGAAACCGTGTAAAAATACTAAAAATATACTCATATTTTTCTGGCATCGTGATGTATGATTTTGGTGCAATTCACTTTTATCGTAGCAAGATAGAACTATATTAGGTATAGGCTTCCGGTATTTGACCGAAACATATTTTTCCCTCTTGATAATTTGAAGATTTAAGTCTTTGCATCAAAAAAAAATTTAATGACAAATAAATATTGGTCAGGTAGGTATTACTAATACCTACCTGCAAATATACGTAAGTTCTTGCAGTATGACGGTCTTTCCAATTCCATCCAAAAATGTTATAGGTCTTTTCCACTTGACCTTAATACATAAATTATCGTTAATACGACAGGTAATACGTACAGGTACGTCGCTCAGACACAATTAGAAAAGAAGAGCTTCGCTCCTTCTGCTCTATCAACCTTCTGCTTACAGAAATGGTCTACCTACATACGTGCAAAAATGTTAAATAATTGAAAGTGTCGAAAGAACTTAAATAATGCATAATATGTTTTTCTATTTATCCATATGAACTGTATAGATCCCTGCCCGCCTCTCATATCCGGGCATCCCCAGTGTACCCTCAAGGGGCCTGATCACTGGTCGTCGTGGCTTCCCAAGTCCCACTCACTCACTCATCCTTCACTAATTCTTACGACATTGTTGAACCTTACCAACCCGCGCCAGCGGTGCCTGCTCCTTCATCAATCCCATTGTTTCCCACCTCTCACTTCTTATCCTTCACAATCCTGACAACTCTGTTTAATCCCTTTGTGATCGTTGCATTACGAGCTGCCCATTGTATCCACTCAAGTTAAAACGCTTGAAACGACTATGATAAGTGATTCTTTATTGAACAAAACTTTCTAAACTCATTATTATGTTTTTTTATGACATTCCTCTCTTAACAGTCCTACCTATAGCAACAGGGATTTTGCGAATGACTACATTTGAAGACATACTTATCACTCACCAGATACCAACCTACCTATGAGATCATTTCCTACTTTACTGTGCCTATTTATTGATCAAGTCATTGGACTAATAATTAATTATAATATGACTTATGTATGCATTTGCATTTTTGATAAAAAATATAGCCGGTAAATAGTACATTATGATGGGTTAAAATAACAAGCTTTCCCGAATTTCATTATAGGTACTGGCCTACTGCTCAAGATGTTATGTTAGAAGTTATGATTGACTACGATGCATTAAAATCAATCGATGCATTTGAAATTACTTAAGGCATGAGAATGTGTGTAATTTACACCTGCGTACCTAAATAAAACTAAGGCACCATTGTGTCAATGGCAGCCTGATGATTCGAACCACCTACCGCATAAACCTTATCATAGGTGTAGTTCGACTAAGTTCTGGAAACAGTACCTATAATGAGGTAGCCATGTATAGAAGTAGGTAGGAAGGTATCAGATGATAACGCCGCATGACGCTAACGTAAACAATCATATTCCGGTTTACCCATTGTGCAGGAAAAAAGTTAAGAAGCTTTTAAAACAAGTTCCAGAAGTGATTGTTTAACGTTTGACTAAAGATTTGCAATATCTAAGTCCCCTCGATCTACTCGTAGTGCTAAATCTGTCTAACAAAACGATTTTGTTCCTTTATTTAATGATTGCATTAAAACAATTTTGGTTTTTGTTGTTTAAACATTTTTAGTTGAGAGGTGTATCATGAGGCTGTTTGCTTGCGGAGTTATCTAAATCTTTCTTTCGCTGGCTCGTTAATCTCCTGCCGATATTGCTTATTTTCGACATATCGACATGTGCATATGTGATTAGATAATAACCTTCATTGCACCGTTACGAGTACCTATTTAAGCCCTAGTTTGATAGAGAGTTAGGGCCACTTGCATCATTCCACTAATCCGGGGTTAAGGTGCTAAGCCATTATACAATCTAATTGTACTGGTAACTAAGGTAACCCCAGGATTAACCGGTTAACCCCGGGTTAGTGAATGGTGCAAATGGCCTTTAGAGATTTGCAAATTAACACTAATAGTAAACAGGCACCAAATAAATAGATGTTATTAAGCACGGCTTACTTAGCCATGAAGGTCACGATTATGAGTAAGTATGTAAATTGAATAAAAAGTTAGGTGCACCATGTTAGTTTACTTTAATATTTACTTCACAGAAAAAAGTATCGATAGGTAGGTATCTGTTCGTTGATCAGCGCCAACGGCCGCTGCCGCCTCGCTTCTTCCAGCCAATTAACTCGATCGCGGCGCTCCATTGTCGCTCTTCGCGGGAATTAAGCCAATTGTATCCGCAACTCCCTCCGGAACGTAAAATAATAGCGGCCATTATCCCCCCCCCCCCCCCCCCTCTGCTCCCAGAGCTCCCTAATCGGCGGAAATGAAGTGACGTGTTGTGCGACGACGCCCCCGCGCCCGCGACTGACATCAAAGTGGTCATTATCTGTGCGATTACCGAGCGTCTCGCACTTGGAGGAATTGTTGGCCGAGGGCCCCGGTTACATCTTACTTTTACTTGGCACGCGGAATGATTATAATCTAAGTTCTGGTTCTTACAAAACGACTCGTTGGTATAAGGCATATTAGGCGCATATAATATTAGGCGCTAACTATGTAGTTCGACCGCTCTTATTTCAAAATGATTTCTCTAAAATCATCTGAATTACAAATATCATCAAAAACTGTAAAATACCTACTACACTCTAAAAAAAATTTGGTTGACCCTATCAATATCTTGATGTTCGTAATCAAGCATCTTGATTCCATACGAGCCTAACAAGAACTTAGATACATCAAACAAGGTAATTCTGATTGCTATTACTATTATTATGTAACTGAACCAATTAAGATGTTGTTCAATATTTACACGAAAAATAATTATGCTAACTAATTGATCTTAGCAAGATCAACTAAGGGCTTGATAATTATTATCATGATACTTAACTGTACCAATTAAAACAAACAAGTTACTTTAACTAAGATGTAAATCAATGTTAACATGAAGAATTACTGTATTAACTATTTGACCCAAATAAGTTCTACTAAGAACATGATTACACCGACTTATGCACCTTATTAGCCTGAACTAATATATTGGTCAATTTGAATCTTAATTGTTTAATCATTTCAACTAAGATGTAAATAAATGTTAACATTAAGAATTACTGTATTAACTATTTGACCCAAATAAGTTCAACTAAGAACATGATTACACCGACTTATGCATCTTAGTAGCCTGAACTAAGATATTGTTCAATTTGAATCTTAATTGTTTAATCATTTCAACTATGAAGCTTGTTTAGTACAATACCATTCTTGTTCAATTTGTACTTACTTTGTCTCATTTAATTCAATAAGTAGTTAATAAAATATAACAACAAAGAAAGAGATAAAACATAATTAAACAAAATCAGGCCCGTAAAGTTTTATAAAAAGGGGGTAAATGAATAAAACAAAAAAATATTACAATAAGATAAGACGTTATTTATTCATATAAACAGTTCCCTTTCAGCGTTACCACTGGACGCATTCACACTCGTTGGTCCAATCGCGTTCACACTTGTTGGTCTATCCAAGCACACTACACTCACAGTATCACTACGCGAGTTTGGTTCAGATATCACTGGTTATTTTTTAGACAAACAAATCACAGTATTCCACACATTTTACAGTTTAAAAACCCATCTTCACAGTTAAATTTTTTGTTTTTGTGAATTTTAATGGCTTCTCTTACCAATCTTGGTATATAGTGGCGTTCTGTCGAAATGACCTTGGGACTATGCAACTCGATCCAGCAGTGTACCCGACCCAAGGAGACGCTGAGCAATAGCTGGCTTGCGTTATTGTTCTTGACCGCAGCGATATGTTCTTTAATTCTACAGGCAATAGTGCGTTTAGTCTGCCCAATGTGCGAACTACCACAACTGCACTCAACTTTGTATACACCAGGTTTTTCCAGAGGAACAATTAATTGAATGAGCTTAACTCAACTGCATGCTACTGAGACTGACTGTCGCACGGTCGCATGCGCCCTGAGAGGAGCGCGGGCGGGGCGAAGAGCGGGTACTTACTTATCTCTTGATTGATCGGATTAACGGATTATTTAATTTAATTATTAAGAAAATTAATTTAACAAATAATTCTTAGTAGAATGGAATATTAGTTTCGTAATTAATACAATAACTTGATCATAATAGGATTGAATGTTTTATCTTCGTTGTTCTAAATATTATATGTTTAGTTGATTGAACTACCAAATCTTATGTAAATCAACAAAGACAAAATAATCCAATGAACTATTAAAATATTCATAACTATTAACATATTTATCTGTTCTTATTAATTTGTTAAGGATTGAATTAACCTACGTTACATAATTATGCCAACAAGTTAATAATAGATGCAAAGTATACCATTGTTAGGATTAATAACATACCTACTTTATTATTTCAATCACAGACACACTTATTGTTTTAAGTAATCAGCTTTCTTTGATTTATATAAGATCGTTATTGTTGTAATTAACTTAACGGCAACTAAGAGAAAACTGCTCTTAGTTGGTCTTCATTTTTTAGAGTGTAAATAATCGCTTATCTGCTTACTCTTCAAAACCGTTTGCTAATGAAATATTTTTTTTATTCAAATAAAGTGTCGAACTTCGGGGCCTGGACCCGGACCGTTTTAGCGTGAGTTGTCGTTAAAGGAAGCTTATTCAATAGCGACGAAGCATAATATGCTTATTATGGGGCGAGCCCAGTAAGTAGAAGTCGGTTTCTCAGTTCAAATGTCACTAGATTTCTTCCATAAGTATCCCTATTTCAATGGTTAATTACAGTAACTTTGCTGTAGCGGTACAGACGCAGGAAAGTCGCGATCAGATCAGCTCGCTTCCGGGGAGGCCCGGAAGGAAGGAAGCCGCCAAATTAGAGCTCTCTCGGCGCTCCCTCGTAATTGTTTGCGGCCGTTAGCGACGCTTTGAGCGGCGGCTCACTCCTCCCTCCTCCAGCCAGCCACGCGGCGACTGAAACAATCGGATAAGGAATAGGAATGATGGCACGCGTTCACTTTTATAACATACTTACCTACCTACTTATATACTCCAACTATCTATAGCTACTACATTTTAATGCTGAATTCCTCCTCCTTGTGTCGTATTCCTCATTGCTGAGGGTCGTGGTCTCCACGAATTATTTTGTGCACTAACACAGTCCAATCTTGGTTTTTTTGGAGATGGCTCGGTCTAACCAAATCCAGTTTAGTCGAGTCATTGCGCTTTTTTCCATACCAATCCGTTTTCTGATTCGGTCAAATCGTGTTTTTTGAAACTTCCTATTCTGTATACTTTCCCCAAAAAATTTAAAAAACCGTCACCGGGACATATTTCATGCAAAAAAGGGGGAAGAGGGGAAGGTTGCGTCAGGGGGCGGGCATGGGACACTAGTGTACGTAAAGCACCATACCCAAAGGTATCATACTACATTCATTGAATGCTGGCTATAATTTGTTTGTCGTCCCCATACATTAGAACACAACTTGACCGAATCAGATATGGTAGAGCCCAGGTATAGGTACAAAGCTGTCAACATATTGAAGATCGAGTGTCCCACTGTGTTCTAGCTGCTTTGTTTTGTCTATTACCATGACTTTGGTTTTTGACTTGTTGATGGATAGGCCAAGTTCTCCAAGTTAATGCTGAATTAAGAAATTATAAAATGATAACACCTAAAGACTGTTTTAACTTCCTGAGTACGATTGTCAGACTTTTTATCGCTTTAAATGTATTTTGATCCCATAAACACATTAATTGATTAAGTATAAAAAACCAGAATCGAAAATATGTCATCTATTTAGCCTAAACTCTGTAGGTACCTTACCTACCTAGTGCAAGAGATGCAACACCCTGGTTGGGCTGGTTTGTATTGAGACGAACTCCGTTGCACCCTACTCGTACAGTCACCTGCAATAATATGTTACTCTTCGTAGGCCGCAAAAATATGCGACGCGCTCCTATGGCTCTAGAAATAAGATCGTGTCAGATATTTTTGCTGCGTTCGTTGTGTAACATACTATTGCAGGTGACTGTACCTACCTATTAAAACCTTATATCAGGAACTCAACGCGCAAAAAAAGGATTTCGCCATACTTGATCGATCCCCGTATTGTTTAGGTCTCGAGTGGTCCCAACACCGAAGAGATTACTCTCTTGTGTCGCGCTCTCGATATGTCGTGCGTGTCGCGTGGCGTCGCAGCGTGTCATACCTACCGACCCCGCTCGGCTGCACTGTGTCGCGCGTTGCTCAGAGCAATGGAATATTTAAGTTAAGGTTTGCTCAAAAGACATTAATGCAGTGAACAGAAAGAGCCTATAGTGACTAGTGAGGCCTACTTGTACCTAAATGTTTGGATTTTGACAGTATGCGTTAAATGAGCCACGTTACTTCTTTAACGGTGCATTAACGTCTTTTGAGCAAGTGAGACCGTGATGTATAAGGAAATTAGTATTAGGGAAATAGGCCAACCGCAGCTGCATCATCTTCTGTTACGACACTAGGTTAGTACCTGCTGTAGTCAGCAGCGTCGATATTCAATATGCAATTAGTAACTCATTTTAACATGGAAACAGATTGACAGATTCAGTGCCTGCGTCAAGGCCGCAGCAGTATTGCAGCTGCATGCTGCCATCCGAATGTCACCTTCACACGACGGCGTCGCGGCCGCACAGTGTCGTAGCCGGAAAGCGCCGCGTCGCTAATGGGTCGCCATTACGCCGCGCGTTATCCGCTTAGCGACTTGCGCCCGGTACCCGCGACCGACTGCGAGAGCCCACCGCTAACATCTTTGCTTATCGAATATACGAAAGAACTAGAAAGAGTACACTGAGTTCCGACAGAGGAGTTGTTTCTAAACCTGGAAAAAGTAGGTTGTCTATAATCCCCTACAATTAATAGTCGATGATCTCGTTCGGCCTATGGTTGCCAGTTGCCACTAGTGATCCAAAAGATTCGAGCCCTGTCGAGCTCTTTTTTTAGGGCTCGCCTCATCTCTTGACGCCTAAAAGGCTAAAAGCCTTTTCTATTTAATTAGTAAAATAGGCTTTTAGCCTTTTCTATTTAATTAGTAAAATAGGCTTTAAGCGTCAAGAAATGAGGCGAGCCCTAAAAAAGAGCTAACAGGGCTCGAGTCTTTTGGATCACTAGTTGCCACTGGTTCGGGATAAATTGGCAAAATTCTATTTTTAGGGTTCCGTACCCAAAGGGTAAAACGGGACCCTATTATTAGGGTTCCGTACCCAAAGGGTAAAACGGGACCCTATTACTAAGACTTCGCTGTCCGTCCGTCCGTCCGTCCGTCTGTCACCAGGCTGTATCTCACGAACCGTGATAGCTAGATAGTTGAAATTTTCACAGATGATGTATTTCTGTTGCCGCTATAACAACAAATACTAAAAACAGAATAAAATAAAGATTTAAATGGGGCTCCCATACAACAAACGTGATTTTTGACCAAAGTTAAGCAACGTCGGGAGTGGTCAGTACTTGGATGGGTGACCGTTTTTTTTTTTTGCTTTTTTTGTTTTTTTTGCATTATGGTACGGAACCCTTCGTGCGCGAGTCCGACTCGCACTTGCCCGGTTTTTTTTAATATCTGGTTAATGTTTCTAAT
Organism: Cydia fagiglandana; assembly: GCF_963556715.1. Classification (NCBI taxonomy): domain Eukaryota; kingdom Metazoa; phylum Arthropoda; class Insecta; order Lepidoptera; family Tortricidae; genus Cydia; species Cydia fagiglandana. The sequence goes on along the minus strand of NW_026946803.1, from coordinate 18,960 downwards.
AAGAAAGATTTTTCTTTCGTGTCAGTTTTATTGTCTATCATGTCACGCCACTCACGCATCATTCCCGGTCTCGCGTTATTTTGTTTTTGTTTCAAAGCGATAGACCATAAAAATTCGGCTGTAGAACTTACAATACAACTCATTTCAATCAGTAAATATTAACATGCATATGAAATCTTCATTCGGCTCTCGGTGTGCCGCCAATCGCGCTCCCATCGACGAACAATTACTGGAGTGGCGCCTTCGAGAGCGTTTGATCCGTGAGGGGGCGGGGGTGGGGCTGTGCCCTCTGGAGCAGGGGGGGGAGGAGCAGTGCATTACCGCCCGAGAGGTTAATGCGCCTTATTGTTTCACAGCCCGCATCCATTTCCCGTAAACGGTTCGATTTAAAGGAAATCGCCCACTTACCCACTCGAGCCCTCTAATGTCACAATGAACAACATTTGCGGCGAGTGGTCTGCCGCGCCGCGCCACTCCATACGAGTGTTGTGAAGAATGGGAAGCCGAACCTAAAGTTACATGTTTAACGAATTATTTGTAAGAAAATAATGGCTGTGTTATTTTCTATTACCAATTTTGTAAAACAATTATCGTAATACTTATGTTATTCTTAAAGACATGTAAAAATAACCAAAGAGATCTTCAAAATTCAAAACCATAACTTGACAAGTGAACATAATCAGAGGCAATAAGACAGTTAAAAATTGCTTTCCACTTGCAAAAAACGTTACACAAAAAAAAACAATATCCATGCTCTGCTTATGTTCAACCTGAGTCTAGAAAAAATATTTATTTTTTATTTTACAAGTCCTTCGGAGTACTCACTGTTAGACAATTATCTATTTTAAGCAGTTTAACAAAACAATGTTTTAAAACTTTTAAAACCCAGCGTACCTACAGTCACGGTCATAAATGTGCATGACCCCTTATGTAACTAACATATTAACATTATTTTTAGCTTTTCAGTTCGCTTTAAAAATCAGCAGTCGTGTTTTTAATTTTTTAATTAATTTATTTTTTCTATGAGATTTTTCATTGTTTTGGGCCCTTTTCTATACAACAGGCTCAACGCAGATTTAAATTTATATACATTCAGCTACAAAAAGTGTACAAAAACTCTCCGAAAAATCCCTTCAAAATATGACGTACGAAGACACAGAAAATCTACTAGGTACATACTTAATAGTTGTAAAATAATTGTAAGCAATATGGTTGGATTTACAACAGGATAAATAAGACAATTATTTCGATAAATGTAGTATATTTAGTATTAAGTTGCTAATTTATACTGTGTATTTTGTTAGCGAAAATTTATTTGCATGAACAATGTTTTCCATATTTCACGCCTGAAACACAGGGAAACCTAGTTCAGGCAAAACTAAGAAACTTGGTGGATATGGCTGGCGCCATTATTGGGTGGCTATCATATTAAAAACTGATACAATTTTACACAGATATATACACTCTATTATACTCTATTCCCTTTGGTAGCCAGCCAGGGTAGGGTTATCAACTAAATGCGACATCTAGTAGTAATTCGGGCAGATTAACAAAAAGCGCGCAATGGACGGCGGAGAAAGACCAACTCGCACAACAGTTTGTTAATGCCGAAAGGTGTCGCCAGTTGGCGCACGGTAACCCTCCCATCCTCCCGATGCTAAAAATGTTTCAAAATAATGACAGCCTGTCTGACTTTTCGATTGCAAGGAGTTGAGATTTATAGTGTCCTAGCTTGTGTCCGCGATTTCGTTTACAGCCTGGCAAAACAGAATAGAAATTAAAAAGCGGCAACACTGTAGTGTCGTCCCGTTCTCTTAGATAAATTGATTTGAAACTGTACGTGGCTGTACGTGGAATGATGATTATGATCGATGAAAATCCTATCCTATGCCCTTATCCTGCTCTTAAACTATCACTAAAACTCAAATTTGATCTAAATCGGGTCACCTCTTAAAGTTGGGGAGAGAGAGAGAGAGAGAGAGAGGCAGAGGGAGAGAGAGAATGTACTACTAGTGCCATCTGTTGACAAGTAACTTTGTTATCGTATTAGAGTACCCAATTTAACAAAGACTATTATACTAAAAAACACTTAAAAACTAAACTAATACCTACACACTAAACTAAACTTTTAAACTAATAAAGACTTTTATTTAGATTTGTTGAGGTTTCGAAGACTTGAAAAGACTTAATTTTTTACTTACTTAAGGCCCTTTTTTTAACTCCTTTTTTTCGATTCTTTTTTTTTTGTCTTTTGGTGTCTAAACGTGCATTGTGTTTCCTTAATTTTGATAATATTAGGTTTTAATAAGTTAACTTAGACGAGTTACAGCAAAAGATAGCGTAAGAAGTACTGCAGACAGATATACAGATCTGATGTACCGTTCTCGAGACCGTTCGCAAACGAGAAAATATAGCGGGAAAGTTCTTGGACACGTTCTCCAAAACAGAAATTTACGAAAGAAAACAAAACATTAACTGAAAGTTCGAACATGCACTGACGTCAATAAGATATTTATTTGCTATCGAGCGTCTCGCCCGCGCGTGTATGTTCGGACAAGTACGAGGGGAATACTCGTTAGATTATCGTCATGATAGACAGAACTATGTTAAGTGGAGGTTAAAACAACCCACGACGACCCGTACAGCGCCCTCCAGCGACGAGTAGAAAAACAAACAAGTGTCAGACAACGAGCCTAAATAACGATAGTTGGCACTACCTATAGTATCCAGTCGGTTACTTTCTATGAATTTTGTGAATGCATTTTATTTTGACATGTAAAATTTAATGGAGTGTATATCATAGTTTCGGACACGTACTCTCGGAGTATCCTGCTGTCGAATGTTCGTTGATTCGACTGTCGCTGGATCGAATGTTCGCTGGGTCGAAATACTTGTGGCCGAATTATGCATAATCGAAAAATCGTAATCTAGAATTGTATGTATGTATTGTTGTAAAGCTCATCGTCTCGTCTGGCATGGCCCAACATGTGTTTGACAGCTTATTTTTTGTCAGATAAGTCATACCGCCATAAGGTCCCATTTCTAAACATTACATTTATTTTGAATCATTTTAAAAAAAATTCTACGCTTTTCGACCCAGCGAACATTCGATCCAGCGACAGTACAAATACTACTTCAGTAAAGAAAAAAATAAAAAAGTTTTATAACCTAGATTACAAGTTACAACAATTGCGGTTTTGGTCGTGTATATTGTTTGCTAAGTGGTTAATAGGTTATGCTTTTATTTCTCTACTCATCTCTGGAGGACGATGAAGTACGAATTGTGCTGATTTTTATCAGGTGGTTAGTCGGTTACTAAAGTAATGGAAATGAGTACAGAAAAAAATAAAAAAGTTTTATAAACTACATTACAAGTTACAACAATTGCGGTTTTGGTCGTACATATGGTTAGCTAGGTGGTTAAAAGGTTATGCTTTTGTTTATCTACTCGTCGCTGGAGGACGCTGGAAGTACAAGTTTTGCTGGTTTTTTATCAGGTTTTTGTGTTAAATATAAGTAAAAAAAGTGAGGATATTTGTTACCTACTTTAAAAATATTTTTGTTTCGCTATTATTACCTACGTAAAGCGCTCCTTGAAAAACATAGTGTCACTACAAAATTAAGAACCATTCGAATAGTGACGTTGTCCAATTTTTGAAAAGTTGAATTTTCAGGTACAAATCATTTTGTATAGTGACACTATGTTTTTCAAATGTGTGTAAACACGATTAGTTTATGTAGTTTTATCACTGATTTCCCATGGCCATCTTCTGTCACCATCATCAGGCCCCTATTTCACCAAAGTGACAGATCCGACAATTGTCGACTTCACTGTTATGGACGTAACAGGCCTCCATAGGCTACGGTAATATATATATAATTAAATCATTATTTTTACACTTTAATTTTTGCTTTATAGTCCCGCCCTACAAGTTAATAAAGACCGATGTCACGTCGACTACGAATGTCTAAAGGATAATGCGGCCGCTAGATGGCATTCATCATTTAAAACGCTCCAAATAGATCGCGCTGTTAAGATTTTTCTAGAAATAACCCAGCCATACGGCGAATAGAGTGGTTAGGTAAGGTTCGGAGTTAGGTTAGGTTTTGAGTTAGGTTAGGTTTTGAGTTAGGTTAGGTTTTGAGTTAGGTTAGGTTTTGAGTTAGGTTAGGTTTTGAGTTAGGTTAGGTTTTGAGTTAGGTTAGGTTTTGAGTTAGGTTAGGTTTTGAGTTAGGTTAGGTTTTGAGTTAGGTTAGGTTTTGAGTTAGGTTAGGTTTTGAGTTAGGTTAGGTTTTGAGTTAGGTTAGGTTTTGAGTTAGGTTAGGTTTTGAGTTAGGTTAGGTTTTGAGTTAGGTTAGGTTTTGAGTTAGGTTAGGTTTTGAGTTAGGTTAGGTTAGGTTAGGTTAGGTTAGGTTAGGTTAGGTTAGGTTAGGTTAGGTTAGGTTAGGTTAGGTTAGGTTAGGTTAGGTTAGGTTAGGTTAGGTTAGGTTAGGTTAGGTTAGGTTAGGTTAGGTTAGGTTAGGTTAGGTTAGGTTAGGTTAGGTTAGGTTAGGTTAGGTTAGGTTAGGTTAGGTTTTTTTTTTTTTTTTGCTTTAATGATATTCTGAGAATTTATAGACATATGGTCCTCGCTATGGGTACGGGCGACCATGTGCCCTACAACTGTGTTGATTTTATATAATGCTAGTCATTATTTTTGTTACATCTGAGTTCCTAAGTTCATGGAGCACCTATTCTGGAGCATTTACAATTTTTTCTGCTAAGTTCGTGGAGTGGCTGTGCATGGAGCATGGAGCATTTACAATAATGTCCATGTTCATGTAGCGGTCATACATTCTACGATTAAATCTACAACTGTGTTTATTTTATACAATGCTAGTAATTATTTTGATAAAGCCAAGTTCCTGGAGCAGTTACTATGGAGTATTTACAATTTTCTTCTAAGTTCGTGGAGTGGCTGTGCATGGAGCCCATGCTCCATGCACAGCCACTCCACTCCACTCCACTCCAGATCCAATCCTTAAATCCAGGACCGCCCCACGAACACGGAATCCATTGCTAATGCTCCATAGCATCAACAATAAACTCCACGCCCACGGAGCGGCCCCAAACTCAAAGATCAAATCCGCAACTGTGTTGATTTTATACAATTCTAGTAATTATTTTATATAACTAAGTTCCTAAGTTTCTGGAGCAGTAATTCTGGAGCATTTACAATTTTTCTTCTAAGTTCGTGGAGTGGTAGTTAACATTGCGGTGTTCTTTGCTGCGCTGTGTGTGTGTGCCCTTACCGGTATCGTATGGACATCTTTGCGATTCTGCACCATTTGCTGTACTCTGGGCAGTCTTGGCTATAAGCCGCGTGGATGTGCTCCTTTCCCTTCTTCGCACAATTGGAGCAGGCTGGGACTTTATTCCTACGGTTTGGGCACTTACGCGTGTCATGTGTTTCTGCACAGTATCCACATATGGTGTTAGCCGTGCAGATGAAGGCTCTATGGTTGTATCCCATGCATTTGTAACACTGCAAAAGCTGTTGCTGCTCCACTGCTACAACCGACTGATATCCTATCTTTATTTTCCTTTGCTGTTGTATTCTGTGAAATATTTCTGGGCTTACCTCTATGATAACGTTCTTTGTTTGGCTGTCTCTTCTGTTTATGTGTCGTACATATTTGACATGTCTCTGATCTTCATTTATGTTGCTGATTATGTGAGGATTTTGTCTTTGGATAGCGTCTACTATGTTATCCCCTACATTGTCGTTGATGACCCCGATTAATTTAATTTGTGGGTTTCTGAGTTTGGGAACTTCCACTGTTACTCCGGTGTTATTGTTTTTGATCGCCGTGCTAAGTTTCTCTCTGTCTTCTTCGTTCTCGCAATTTATGACTACTTTATTACTTTTGGTATATCTAATTTGTTGGATTCCGACTCCTAGTTGTATGACATCTACTTTTTCTTGTACCTGTTTTAATGTGTCTGCTTTTTCTTTGCCAGGATCTATGTTTTGTAGGATGACTGCATAGCTGGTTTCTACCTTATTGCTGTTTTTGTTACTTGTTTTGCTTACTTTTCTTTGTGTTTGGTTGTTGTTGTTTGCACTAGATGGGGTTTGTTTGTTCTCTTTATTTATCTGTCTACGTTTTCCTGTCCTATTTCCTTTGTTGGCTTGGTTTCGGTCTGTGTTATCGTTTTGGTGCTCCACTGATGTTGTTTTTGCAGCCTCATTTTCCTCTTCTATTGATCTTGGTAGTGCTGCCACTACTAGTTCGTTCACTGCCCTTTGTTCGTGTATTAGTTTCCCTATTTCTGTCTTTACTCCGTTTATGATGTCTTCTAATAGTTTATTTACTGGGGTCTTGGGTTGAGGTTGTGCAACCTCTTCGGTTTGGATGGCTATGTTTCTTGTCTTAAGTTTTGGGGTAGTTATTGGAGGGATTTCTTTAATTTTACTTG
>NW_026946802.1:0-56000 GCF_963556715.1 Cydia fagiglandana | reverse complement strand
CTTTGACATAAAAGTCGTTATGGGTGTCCTTTTTATAGGTTTCAGGGAGTGCAGAATTCGAAAATGATGACAGTTTTGGAATCCGACATGTCTGCCGTGCACTTTGACATAAAAGTCGTCATGGGTGTCGTTTTATAGGTTTCAGGGAGTGCAGAATTCGAAAATGATGACAGTTTTGGAATCTGACATGTCTGCCATGCACTTTGACATAAAAGTCGTCATGGGTGTCGTTTTATAGGTTTCAAGGAGTGCAAAATTGGGAAATGATGACAGTTTTGGAATCCGACATGTCTGTCATGCACTTTGACATAAAAGTCGTCATGGGTGTCGTTTTATAGGTTTCAGGGAGTGCCGGTTTCGAAAATGATGACAGTTTTGGAATCCGACATGTCTGCCATGCACTTTGACATAAAATTCGTCATGGGTGTCGTTTTATAGGTTTCAGAGAGTGCAGAATTCGAAAATGATGACAGTTTTGGAATCTGACATGTCTGCCATGCTCTTTGACATAAAAGTCGTCATGGGTGTCGTTTTATAGGTTTCAAGGAGTGCAAAATTGGAAAATGATGACAGTTTTGGAATCCGACATGTCTGTCGTGCACTTTGACATAAAAGTCGTCATGGGTGTCGTTTTATAGGTTTCAGGGAGTGCCGGTTTCGAAAATGATGACAGTTTTGGAATCCGACATGTCTGCCGTGCACTTTGACATAAAAGTCGTCATGGGTGTCGTTTTATAGGTTTCAGGGAGTGCCGGTTTCGAAAATGATGACAGTTTTGGAATCCGACATGTCTGCCGTGCACTTTGGCATAAAAGTCGTCATGGATGTCGTTTTATAGGTTTCAGGGAGTGCCGGTTTCGAAAATGATGACAAATTTGGAATCCGACATGCCTGCCGTGCACTTTGACATAAAAGTCGTCATGGGTATCGTTTTATAGGTTTCAGGGAGTGCAGAATTCGAAAATGATGACAGTTTTGGAATCCGACATGTCTGCCGTGCACTTTGACATAAAAGTCGTCATGGGTGTCGTTTTATAGGTTTCAGGGAGTGCCGGTTTCGAAAATGATGACAGTTTTGGAATCCGACATGTCTGCCGTGCACTTTGACATAAAAGTGGTTATGGGTATCCGTTTATAAGTCAACTGCATTACTTTTATGTCAAAGTGCATGGCACATATGTTGGATTCCAAAACTGTCATCATTTTCGAATTCTGCACTCCCTGAAACCTATAAAAAGACATCCATGACGACTTTTATGTCAAAGTGCACGGCAGACATGTCAGATTCCAAAACTGTCATCATTTTCGCATTCTGCACTCCCTGAAACCTATAAAACGACACCCATGACGACTTTAATGTCAAAGTGCACGGCAGACATGTCGGATTCCAAAACTGTCATCATTTTCGAATTCTGCACTCCCTGAAACCTATAAAACGATACCCATGACGACTTTTATGTCAAAGTGCACGGCAGGCATGTCGGATTCCAAATTTGTCATCATTTTCGAAACCGGCACTCCCTGAAACCTATAAAACGACATCCATGACGACTTTTATGCCAAAGTGCACGGCAGACATGTCGGATTCCAAAACTGTCATCATTTTCGAATTCTGCACTCCCTGAAACCTATAAAACGGCACCCATGACGACTTTTATGTCAAAGTGCACGTCAGACATGTCGGATTCCAAAACTGTCATCATTTCCGAAATCTGCTCCCCTGATAACATATATGATACAGTTTCACACAAAAAGTGTATTTATGGCTGGGAGAAGAACGATCAAAGGTATATTGACACCGAGTAATGTAATTTAGTCTGAACAATATTACGTAATCAGATTACTGGAGTAATTGATTACGAAGGAATCACGATTACACTTGTACTTAGATATATTCAATTCCAAAGGAATCAATTACGCAAGTAATCAGCGGATTTGATTCCAGTAATTTCGATTACCAAAGGAATCGATTACTAAGGAATCATGATTACTGTAATGTAATGTGTAATTTAATTCCAAAAGGAATTGATTACGCCCAACTCTGGGGCAAAGTCCGTATCACGGAAGGAGACCACTTTTCTCCATGTCTGTAAAGTTTCGGCAGCACCTTCGCCGGCCTTCTTAGAAGTGATGACAATCGCCGGATTCGTGGTCATCTGTGTAGGTTCCGAAGATACAGCAGCAGGCGCCTGTATTGCGGACCTACCCGTCACGGTAGCGTATGTAGTTTTAGTCGATGCTGTAGTGGGTTTTTCGGTCAACGAACGTATATCACGCTTGAGAGACAAAATTTCCTTCTTTATTAGGTTGGCTGTGTCATTTTTTATATTATTCATAAGCGTTTCAATATTAGGTGGTGTTAACGGCAGCGGCACCCGCAGCGGTGGTGGCGATGGCGGTGTTGTTAGCAGCTGCTGTGCGGGCATGAGGTCCGTCTGCGTTTGGATGGTGCGGTTATCTTTGCGAGTTGTAGTGGTTAGGTTATTGTTATTAATGGTGACGTTATCAGTTGTGATTGTAGTATTAGCTAACCCGCTGCACTTCTCTATATGCTCCTTGGCCCAATAACTTGATATGGATGATATTTTTCTTCCCGAAGTGTGTATATTCTTCTTGTTCTCGACCGTAACGCGTTTGTGCGAGCGATCGGAAATAAGATTCCTGTTAATATTTAGGATTTCCGCCTCAATTTTGCGCAGATAGTCCTCAACGCTATCTTTAATTTCCACTATGAGATTACGAGGCACTAAGACATTCGTTTGCGTTTCTTTCTCTCTTGTCAGTATGTTTATATTTACATCGAGGGAGTCAAAATTAATCAAATCATTTGTAGTATAAGATGTTTCAAGCAATTGGGCCGAGCCACCGTTCTTTGTCGCCGGCTGCAGCAGCGGCGACGGCGGCAGCAGCGGCGACAGTGAAGGCTGATCTTGCAGTGTGAAATTAGGGTCTGTTTGAACCCCTTTCGACGAACGGTCGGTAGGTGTAGGAGTTTGTGTTAAGATGCCCCGGATTTGTGCGCGCATCTGCTTTGCATAACTCGCAAATATAGATGGGATATTTTTGGCGGCGATCTTAATTTGCCTCTTGTTCTCAACAGTTATACTGCGGTGGGTTGTCGTAGTTTCGAGGTTTTCGAGTATCTGTTTAGATTCGAACTCGAGATCGCCAGCGAGCTCGTCGAGCAATCCAAGCACCGGATGGATGTTAGTGTCACGCATAGGCGACGGTGAACGTTCTCGCTGGGCAGGTGTGCCCGGCGGTGTGGTGAAGAGATTGTCAAACTGCTCTGACATGTTGAGGCTATTTACACTTTCGCTACTCATTTTCTAATGTAATTATATATATCGAGAAATAAGGAGATTACAAAATAGGTTAAATTTTAAGAAAAATATTAATTTTAATGCAACGAAGAGTTTTTAAGAAAGGGTTATCTAAAGAAAATGTTAAAAACAAAAAGATCTATCAAATGAATTTAAAACAAGAGAAATCTACCGAGTGGAAATGAAGATAAATAAGTTTTAGAATGATTGCTATTATGGTTTTTGCAGGCACCGCTAAATTTCGAAGAAATTATTAATTTAAACTATGAAGATGTAAGAAAACTATTTACATGTATTAAACTCTTTTATAGATATAACAAAGACAGATTTTATTGTGAAGTAAAACTATGAAAAACTTGAAAAATGAGTGAGTTATGAATTTTTTAAAATAAGAAACATTAAAGGAACACTAAAAATTTAATATCTCCGTAACCAAACAGAATACGAACATAGAAATGATACCAAAAAATGGAACTTAATGAGCTTTAAATATGTACTAAGTTTCAGAATTTTTAAATAAAATTTGTTTAACAAACTATTAAAAAGTGTGGTAAAGTTAGGTCAGAAGACGACGGAAGTGAACTTCGAAGTTATTCAAAAAACTGTAAGAGATACGATGTTGACTTATATAACAAAAATGAATAAATAAAATTTACTTTACTTAATAAAATAAAAACTAGAAAAATCTATTGGGTGGATACAGAGATATTAGTAAAAATGTAGATTGCTTGTAGCTTTTTGGCAGGTGCAATTAAAAAGTGAAGAAAATTGGATATTTTTATGTGAAGTTGTATGAGAATATATTATTTTTAGAATTGAATTATTAAGAAATGTCAAAAAGAGATTTTTAGGAAAGGAAAAAATATTGAAAAGTGAAAAGATGACTGAGTTACGAATTTTTGAAGAAGTGAGATTTTGAAAAGTAGTAAAAATTTGAATATCTACGGAACCAGGAGGACTATGAAAATAAGTATAGTATCAAAAAAGCGGGCTCGTTGAGTACTAAAATTGTGCCAAAAATCAATTTATTCAGGTAGTGTTTAGTTTGGTTTTTTGTTGGTTGGTTAGGTTAGGTTAGGTTGGTTAGGTTAGGTTAGGTTAGGTTAGGTTAGGTTAGGTTAGGTTAGGTTAGGTTAGGTTAGGTTAGGTTCCCCCTCGAAGTGCTGCCACCTTGCCGTGGTGGGGGGGCTTGCGTGTCTCAATGATCCTCGGGGCTACGCCGGACAGGGCTACCCATACCGGACAGGCCTGGAGTGAGAGACCAGACAAAGAGCGGCACATGACGGTTCTCCCCGCGTCCCTCTGACGGAGCAGAGGGCGCAGGGGAAGTACATAGGGTGGGCGGGCCTGGCCTGAGATGTGTGTGGATCTCACGAGGCCAGGTACCCGCGACGGAGGCACGCACGGTGGTGGTGCGCGTGCACCGTGTTTGAAGGAGCCCTAATATTGGGCAGCGGCCGCCTTCGAGCGGCGTGGGATGGCGGGCCTTCAAGGCTCGCGGCGCGACGGGTCTGGCAGTTGCAGTCATGCGACTGCTGGGTGAGTTTCGGCTCCCCGTCGGGCAACCCGTAACCCGCACTGAGCCGGCCGGGGGTGCTGCTCATTGAGAGTAGCACCGCGTGGAAGAAAACCACTATAATAAATTACCCCAATCCCAAGGTGAGCAATCGCGCCGATGGGATGCGTGGCTGGAGGGAGTCCAGTCCCGAGCGTGCGGGGGAGCTCACCCCTTAAAAAAAGCTAATCATGGAGATCAGCAACTTTAAAATTCTCCGGGCGGGTACCCAATCCCGTTCACTCGCTTCGGCGGGTGAGAGCCCCGTCGTATACGGAGGGGGCAAAAGTTGCTTCGTGGGCCGGCGGGATGCCGGCTCTCGTGAACACGACACTGGCTATGAACAAACGGAACTCGATTACGCAAGCGATATGGATATTTTGCGGATGAGGGGAGGAAACTCGGAGGACGAGGAGGAAAGGGTCTTTCTTCCGCGAAGCTCCTTGGCGCGTTCGCCCGTGCAGGGGCCTGTCCCTGCACGGGAGAACGTGTCACAGCACAGTCAATGTGTGGACTATCCAAGCCCACGCATTGACCTCAGCTTGCCCGAGCTGCAGATTCCTCCGTTTGGAGGGGTTGACGTCCTAACAGCGGCAAGGGACAGGCAGGGCCGCTTTATACGGCGTGCGCCAGGTGCAACTCCGAGCACCGCCACAGAAGTAGGGGCAAGACAGGAGGAGCCACGCGCACTACTGGCGCTCGAGGGAGGCCGTGAGGCCAGGTTCGAGAGGGTCGCCAAGGTCCTCCTGACCCGAATAGACCCAGGGATTCCAGGGATTCTAGCGGGAAGTGGGGGTGACTCGGACGGCACCATGTACACGGTGCGGTCCAGCCCGTCGCCGGTGACTTCCCCCCCCCCTAGTCGCCATGGGAGCCCGACCACGGAACGTCAAGGAACCGACGTGGAGGGGAAGGCTCCAACGGGCAACCCCAAAAACCGGGGAAAGGGAAAGGGAAAGGTGCGCCCACGGATGCCGACCCCACTCAAACCCGCGGGCCTAGTGCCAATTTCGGACGTGGAGACAACGGAGGGTGAAGAGTACGGTAGGATGTGGCAGGACCGCCCAGAAAAAAGACCTCGACCATCCGACTCGGACTCTATGCCAGGCTCCAGCGGAGATGAGGGGCGCCGTTCAACCGGCAGCGGGGGCTCATCCCAAGCCTCTAAACGCCGGGGCCGCCCCCCCACGACTGGGAATTACATGGGCATGGCTAAGGCAAGAGAAGCTTATAACCGTGCCCTCCGGGAAGAGGCTCGCCTCGAGGCGGAGAAAGAGCTGGAACAAATGGAAATCCGAACGCGGCAAGGGTTCCGCAAAGACACCATTCCTCGGCCTGGGGCGAACCCCGAAGAAGAGCCCGGCATACGGGACCTGAGACGACAGGTCGCGGATAGTGTGGCTGTCATCGAAAGGGTGGCAGCCACATCAAAGAATCTGAAGGGCCCGTACATCCGCCGCCTAAAAGACGCCTCGTCGGCAATCACGGATGCGTTTGCTGAACTCAGCCAACGCACAGCCACCGAGGAAACGACGCGGCTTCAGGCCGACAACGACCGGCTGAGGGGGGAGATGGCCAGTCTCCGAAAAGAAATGGCCGAAATTAAGGCCCAAATGGAGGCGATGCGTCAGCAGGGCAGTGCTGCATCCTCCCTACCCGGACAGGATAGGAGTTCGAAGACGGTGGCCGAACAGAGCAAAACCTCGGCGCCTCTGACGAAGGAGATCTGTCGCGTGGTCATGGCCCAGGTGACGTCGTACCTGGACGCCCACATGACCACAATCAAAGACAGACTCCTCCCTCCGTCCGGCGGAGAGACTACTCAGAAGGAAAAAAGGCTCGCGGGCGCTTCCTCGAAGGCCCTGGTCCCGCCTATGGTGCCTGCAAAGGGACCTTCCTCCTCAGGCTCTGTGGGGAGGAAGAAGAAGAAGAAGCCCCGGAAGGGAAGCTCCGCCCAGGAAATCCCGGCCCCGGTAATGCCAGGCTCCGCCGCTGCTGCGCTGGCGCCTGCACCTGCCACGTCAACCTGGTCCGAGGTAGTAAAGAAGGGGAAAAAGGGAAAGCCCAAGGGTGCAAAAAAGGAGGTGAGCCCGAATACGAACAAGGCTCCACCAAAGAAAGCCCGGAAGCTTCGCCTTCCTAACACATCAGCGGTGGTGCTGACACTGATACCCCAGGCCGATAGCAGCACGAGCTACGCCGCCGTACTCAGCGAGGCTAAAAGCAAGGTCGACATTGACTCGATGGGGATCGCGGGTGTTCGGATCCGAAGGACCGCCACGGATGCCCGCGCCTTTGAGATCCCCGGAGCGGCGAGCGGCCAAAAGGCAGATGATCTGGCCGCCAAACTGCGGGAGGTGCTGGACCCTGCCCTGGTCCGTATATCTAGGCCCACCAAATGCGCGGAGATGCGCATCTCGGGCCTGGACGACTCCGTACTTTCCTCGGAAGTGGTGGCGGCGGTAGCAAAGGAAGGTGGCTGCGCAGAGGAGGACATCAAGTCCGGGGAGGTCACGCTCGGCCCTTCGGGGTTGGGTACGGTGTGGCTGCGGTGTCCTATCGCAGCTGCCAAAAAGGTGGCGCAGGGCGGACGGGTCCGCGTGGGGTGGGTATCGGCGCAGGTCAGACTGCTCGACAGTCGGCCCACGCGATGCTTCCGATGCTTGGAAGTGGGACACGTGCGTGCGAAGTGCAAGTCGGAGGTGGATCGGAGCCCTATATGTTACCGTTGCAGTGGGACGGGCCATATCGCGCGTGACTGCAATGCCACTGCGCATTGCTCATTGTGCGCCGCTGCGGGCATCCGTGCAGACCATAGGGTGGGAAGCAAAACATGCAACCCACCCAAACGGAAGAAAACTGCTGCAGGTGGCCCCGGAGCCTCTACGCAGCCAAGTCCCCCACGAAGGCCTGAGCCTGGGGTCGAGGAGGATCGGACAGCCAATGGCTAGGAATGGCCGTCCGGTATCTGCAGGCGAATATCAACCATTCCGCCAGAGCTCAAGACCTCCTGCTCCAAAGCATGGCGGAGTGGTTGATACATGTCGCGGTGGTGGCAGAGCCCTACTCTGTGCCCCCGAGGGACAACTGGGCTGGTGACAGGGATGGCCTAGTAGCGGTTGTCACGCAGGCCCAAGCTAATGCGCCGCGTCACCAAAACGTCACCAGAGGCCACGGCTTTGTCGCCACACTATTAGGAGACACGATGGTGGTCGGGGCGTATTTCTCGCCAAACAGGAGATTGGCCGAGTTCGAGTCATTCCTGGATGAGGTGGGCTCTCTGATCGGCAGCAGTCGCCCGGGGCTGGTGCTCGTCGCGGGAGATTTTAACGCCAAGTCCACGACATGGGGATCCCCAGCGACGGACGCGAGAGGGCAGGCCATGGAAGAATGGGCGGTCGAAGTGGGGTTGCAGATCCTCAACAGGGGGTCGACACACACGTGCGTGCGACAGCGGGGCGGGTCAATTGTGGATCTAACAATGGCCAGCCCTGCTCTCGCACGGCGCGTAATGGGGTGGGGAGTGAGGGTAGACGTGGAGACGCTGTCGGATCATCGCTACATTCGATTCGATGTCTCCACGTTCCCTGCCACTCCAAGGGGTGTCGGTCGACCCACTGCGGGGGAAGGGCCGCGCTGGAAACTGCGCAAACTCGACCGAGAAATGGCCAAAGAGGCAGCGATTGTCGAGGGGTGGCAGGCCGGGCCTAGGCCCATCGGTGAAGTCGACGCCGAGGCGAAGCGGCAGGTTGCTGCTCTCCAGCGCATATGCGATGCAGCAATGCCCCGAGCAAAGGCGACTCCGCCGCGGCGCCGGCTTTACTGGTGGCGCGAGGAGCTTCGTGAGGCACGAAGCGGATGCACAGCTGCGCGCCGCCAATACACCAGGAGCAGACGGAGAAGGATACGCGATCCGGCCAGGGAGGATGAGCTCTACGCCGCCTACCGAGCCAAATGCCACGCCCTGCAGGCAGGCATCGCACAGGCTAGGGAAGCGGCGTGGAAGGAGTGGCTGGAGACGCTGGACCGGGACCCATGGGGACGCCCTTACACAAACTATTAAAAAGTGTGGTAAAGTTAGGTCAGAAGACGACGGAAGTGAACTTCGAAGTTATTCAAAAAACTGTAAGAGATACGATGTTGACTTATATAACAAAAATGAATAAATAAAATTTACTTTACTTAATAAAATAAAAACTAGAAAAATCTATTGGGTGGATACAGAGATATTAGTAAAAATGTAGATTGCTTGTAGCTTTTTGGCAGGTGCAATTAAAAAGTGAAGAAAATAGGATATTTTTATGTGAAGTTGTATGAGAATATATTATTTTAGAATTGAATTATTAAGAAATGTCAAAAAGAGATTTTTAGGAAAGGAAAAAATATTGAAAAGTGAAAAGATGACTGAGTTACGAATTTTTGAAGAAGTGAGATTTTGAAAAGTAGTAAAAATTTGAATATCTACGGAACCACGAGGACTATGAAAATAAGTATAGTATCAAAAAATCGGGCTCGTTGAGTACTAAAATTGTGCCAAAAATCAATTTATTCAGGTAGTGTTTAGTTTGGTTTTTTCGGTTAGGTTAGGTTAGGTTAGGTTAGGTTAGGTTAGGTTAGGTTAGGTTAGGTTAGGTTAGGTTAGGTTAGGTTAGGTTAGGTTAGGTTAGGTTAGGTTAGGTTAGGTTAGGTTAGGTTAGGTTAGGTTAGGTTTTTTTTTTTTTTTATGATTGTTGCAGATAGTTTGATTACTATCTGCTTCTTTGATCCCCGGACATTTATCCGAGACTTTTTCTGCAGTTTGATTGCTTGCTATATTTATTTTAATTTTTATTATTTATGCTTTATTATTTACGTTCATTTTAAATTTACTGTTTTTTAAATTATCGGTTTTAAAGTTTCTAAGTAATTATTATCTTTATTATTTTTGGCAACTTATATGTTTACTTTCTTATTTTTATGCATTTATTTCTGTGTTTTATTTTATCTTATTATTTTGTCTGATTTATGATTAATTTTACTGGTCTGTTTTTGCCCACGGAGCAGTACTTCCATTTTGTGCACATACTTTTCTCATTATCGTTCGGCAGTATTTTGAGAATGTTTCATTTGTGGATTTGCCTATTAATAATATGTGGAGGTTCTTTTTCTCAATTCTTTCTTTCATTTTAAATTCAGTGTCAAGTCTATATTGGTCAAAGCGTGGGCATTCTGTCAGTATGTGTTCTACGTTTTCTATTTTTGCAGGGTCACAAGGGCATGACGGACTGTCCCTTAATTTAAATCGGTTCAAATAGTATGCTGTTCCGCCATGTCCTGTAAGTACTTGCGTAAGTAGATTGTCAGGTGTGTGGCCTGTTGCATACCTGTATGCTGTTAGGGCATCAGGAAGAAATTCCGCAATTTGTTTATTTTCTGTTAAGTTAATGTACATCTTGCACCAGACATGCAGAGTTTCCTCCCTAATTCTTCGCTTGGCATATGAACCTGGAAACAAGTCATAAGCTGCTCTGGTCTTTTTCCGCAGCGCTGCGTACTTGGCCAATTCGTCGGCTCTTTCGTTGCCTTCGGTTCCGCAATGTGATCTTAGCCAGAAGAGACGGAGAGTTTTCCCCATTTGTTTCAATCTATTGAATATTTCGCGGATCTCAAAGACTAATGGATGAAGGCAGGTTGTGTTTGAAATAGCCTGCAGTGATGACATGCTGTCACTTAATATATTTATATTTTGATCTGTTAGCTTTTCTGCTAACTCTCCCGCCTTTGAGATCGCTAAGAGTTCAGCTTGATAGACACTGCAATAATCCTCTAGCCTAAACGTGGATTGCTTGACTTCCTGTCCGTCTCTCCAAGCCGTTATTGCTGCCCCAACTTTACCCTCTATCTTACTACCATCCGTAAAAATACAAAGCCCGTTCATTTGATGTTTTTCTACCGTTTCCTCCGACATGTCTTCAACCTTTTCGAAGGTAAACGGGACTAGTTCTGCCGGGTGTGGAGTATTTAGGTGTGATACCCGGGCCTCATATTCCCTGTCCGGTAGATTTGTTAGTGGCCTACCATGCTTTACTTCATACAGACGTGCGGCTTCTATAACACGCAAGTCCAGAGGAAGCAAACCAGATATCGCCAGGGCAGGTGGTAATGAGACAGTACGGTATGCTCGACATATGCGACGTGCAAAACCTCGCTGAACACCTCTCAGCTTTTTTATTATTTCAATCTTATGTGCTGCTGGTGCCCACACACTGGCTGCATAGAGAGTTATCGGCTCTACTACTGCATGATAGATAGTTTTTTGTATATTTGGGTTTAGTCCCCAAGTAACTCTTGCTGCTCTCTCCAATCTTTGATAGAACGTTATTAATTTTTGACATAGTAGAGTTACATGTGTTTCAAATGTAAGCCCATCGTCCAGATGGACGCCAAGCAATCTAAAATCCTTGACGATTGGAATGATGGTGTTGTTCATTTTTAGTACAGGGTTTTTGTCTATATGTTTTCTCGTCAGGACCATGGCGTTCGTCTTCGCCGGTGAGAAGTTAAGTTTATTTTCTTTACCCCACTTGTATGCCCAATTGAGGGCTTCTTCTGAAAGTGTTGTTAATTCTGTCATTTTCTCTCCTGCGATCACGAGCACTATGTCGTCTGCAAAGGCTTGGCAGTGTATTTTTTTATTTTCTGTAAAGTGTTTAATGAGTGGATCTAGGAGAATATTCCACAAGGCTGGGCCGGCTATCGATCCCTGTACACATCCTCGAGTCGGAGTTTTTTGTACTACTTCGCCTGCATATCTAATTTTTACTAATCTATGGTCAAGATATGAATTTAATATATTTAAAAGGTTCCCCGGACATTTACGTTCGGCCATTTCTGTTTTGATTTTTGGCCACCAAGCATTATCGAAAGCTCCCTCTACGTCTAGTGAAATAAGTATCGCAATTCTTTTCTCTTTAATATGATGTCTAAGTATATTCACTAGATCGTAGAGGGAGTCCTCCGTGCTTTTTTGGGGCATAAAACCATACTGGTGCGGATCCAGTGTTTTATGGAGATGCCACTTCACCCTAGTGATCCACATCTTTTCGAAAATTTTTCCCAAGACGGGGAGGAGCCCGATTGGCCTATATGACCTTGGTAACATTGGATCTTTATTCGGCTTTCTGAGGATTATAACCGTGGCTTCTTTCCAGATCTTAGGGAATACACCCAGTTTCAGACATATATTTAATAGCGCCAGGAAAACTCCGCCATCACTTAGTACTGCTCGAGCGCATATATCGGCCGTGAGTCCATCCTCCCCTGGCGACTTTTTTGGAGAAAAGCTCAGTGCCACCTGACGGAGTTCGTGGCTGGTAAGAGGTGGATCATCTGGTGCTAAAGCTTGTTGTGAGGTTGCTTTTTGTCTAATAGAAAGATGCTCTAGGGTGTCTTGATTTGAATTGTCATCTGGAAACAGAGCATCCGCTAGAATACAGGCAGATCCAAGGGCTGTCTGTACTGTGCCCGTGTGGTCTTTTAGAAGAATATCAGGTCGACGTGGTTCTACTCTCCGGAGTGTTTTGTAGATTCTGTCCCAAAGATTGTCTCTTTCCGCTGTTGTACAAAACTTCTTCCAGCTTTCCGTTTGCGCTGCGTTTGCTGTATTAAGAAATTCCTCTCTAGCTTTCAAATATTCAGTCACAACACTTTCTCTTCTTTGCGGGGCAGCACAACGAATGCGCCTTTTGCAGGTCATCATAATATCCCGTTTCCTTCTAACTTCCTCCGTCCACCATGGTGGTTTCAGCCGAAATTTGGAGTGTCCTCGTCGCGGTATAGTGGTATCGCATGCCTCCGCTATAGCTTCCGAGTATGACTTCACTGCTATTTCTGCCTGTTCTGCAGTATTTATTGATAGTGTCTCCGCATTTCCCAGGCCATGTGTTTCAAGTTGGTGCTTCAGAGCGTCATCAAACTCACTCCAGTCAGCCTTGGCAGTATTGTAGATACGGGTCGTGATTGGCGGTGGAAAAGGGGGCATGACAGCAGTTATGGTCATGATGATTGCACTATGGTCAGAGGAAGTGAGTTCAGGCATGACTTTCCATTCTGTTACTCGGCGTGCAATTGGAGTAGTACAAACTGTTACGTCTACCCTACTTTCATAAGCACGATCTCCTCGGCAGACTTGGAATGTGGGCTCCATACCTTCATTTAGTATCTGCAGGTCTAGCTCATGGAACAAAGATACCAACTCTTCGCCTCTGTCATCGGTTCTCGAGCTACCCCACCATACATTCCAGGCATTGAAGTCGCCACCCAATAGTAAGTTTGGTGTCTCTTGCAACAGTTTAGTTGCTACTCCTCTCAGCTGTACAAGTAGTGGTTCAATAGGATTATTTGGCTCAAAGTATGCTGAAATCATTGCATATTTTCCTTCCTCTGAACCAACTACTGCTGCTGCGATATTTGGTGTCTGCAGACTGGGGTTTATTTCGACATTGAGTCTGGAATCTGTTATTACTACTGCAGCCTTATTAGGTGATTCTCTAGTTGCTCCACTAGCTTGTACGATTCTGGCGTTTTGGAGAGGGGCGAGTTCACCTGTTGCGCCCACGTAAGGTTCTTGCAATAGTAGGATGGAAGTTTTATAAATGCCCGCCTTTATAAAAATCTCTGTGGTTGCCAGTCTTGCTCGCTGTAAGTTGGCTTGCATTACTTTTGCCGGGACGCCCTTAACAATATGCAACGCGAGATCTAGCTAATACATCCCATCGGCGACGAACTGGGCAGGCAGAATCCAAGGCCGTGTGTGCACATTCATTCGGCAGTTTTTTGTCACGTCTGCAATTGATGCAATACGGTGCCTCTCCTCTTGCCGCGCGGTCGCATTGTGTACGGAGATGCTCACCACCGCAATGGCCACACAGCGGTTTCGGGGCCTCGCACAGGCGTTTTGTGTGCCCATACTGCAGGCAGCACGAGCATTGTACCAGAGGCGAGCGATCGTATATTGGTCTGCGTTGCATGCCTATGTAAACGTGACCTGCTTGGGTCAGGGCCTGCCACAGCTTAGGAGACACTTCCATCACTACATGGCACTCTAGTTCATTTCGTGCTTTGCGACGGAAACGTACTTTTGCTGTTTCTTTTGCCATGTCTAGCGTGCTTGTCACGTGTTTGTTTTGCTTTTTGAGTGACTCAATGATATCCTCATCGGTTTGATAGGCCATTAGGCCAATAATTTCAACTAGGGGATTACGACTTGCAGGTTCCTCGACGGTTAATTCGCCGGCTCGGAGACGTTCAGCCAAACGTTTTGCGTCTTCAGGGTGAGCGCATCCCAATACAATTTTGGCGTTTCGGGCCTTACGACACTGGTCAATATTTAGA
Organism: Cydia fagiglandana; assembly: GCF_963556715.1. NCBI lineage: Eukaryota > Metazoa > Arthropoda > Insecta > Lepidoptera > Tortricidae > Cydia > Cydia fagiglandana. The sequence goes on along the minus strand of NW_026946802.1, from coordinate 41,750 downwards.
CCCTCCTCGCGAGCATTTACCACTCCTTCTATTTTCTTTATAACTTGATCAGCTGTATCAATGGGATTTATGCTCGATACGAGTAGGGTTTTAGTTGGTCGGGGTGGTTGTGGTTTGGTGAAAGTGCCAACGTTAGCCCGTGCAGCTGCCGCATAAGAAGTAAACTCCCTTCGAAGCTCCCCTATTTGAGCGTTAAGCCTGTTTACCTCTTCCGCAGGGGGAGGCGTTGGGTTGACATGTTTCAATGTTTTTAGCTCAGTGACCTCTTTTTTGAGCTCTTTCACCAACGCCTCTGTACCAACAACACGGGTGCGGCTTTCCTCAACCACTTTTTGTTGCATATCGTTTATCTTGCCTTTCAACGCCTCTATTTCCTTTTGCAATCCTGTTATAGGTGTTCGCACCTCATTTGCAAGTATTCGTTCCATTTCTCTGTTGTGAGTCTCAGTTACTTTATGGAGTGCTATGGGAGTTGGGGACTTTGGAGCAGATGTGGATGCTTCAGAAAGCCTTCGGCTATATTCTATTGTCTCACGAGCCAGCTCGTGAACGATTTCTGGAGTCTTTGGAAGAACCTCTGGTAATGTCTTTGTCATTTCTGACAGCCGGTCCATTAGGGCAATAATTGCCCGCTTATTTGGGGCGGTGACGCTCTTCCCTTCATTCAGAAGTTTGCGGGTTAGAGACGCAATTTTTTCTGTTGCATCCACGTATGATTCCATATTTTGAATGCTTGCATTTTTTAATTCCGTAACTTTGGGATGTTCTTTATCTCTCTCGGCCTGCGACAGTTTTGGTTTTTTCGTCACTTTTTTAGGGGATTCAGGACTGACAGTGAAAGCAACTGGGGCTTTCGCTCGCCTGTCCGTCCCGCTTGTGAGGTCCTTAGCAGGCTCCAGGGTGAAAGTTGTGTTTTGCGCGTTATTTTCTGTACCAGAAAGCATATGCAGGTTCTGGGATTCGGTATTTTCTAGATTTGGGAAATCAGACAGGTTGCCCACATTTATATCTTGCTGATTTTTTTGTTTTTTCGGTGAGCTGGGGGGAGTGCGAAAAATACCAGCCATTTTGGTATCAATATAATTAAACAAAATACAAGAGACAATTTATTCACTGGAAAATCACTGATTCGTGACTGTACGAAAAGTATTGATTAAGAAAATTAATAATTAACGATCTAGAATAGATATCGACACAAATTTAAAACTATAAAATAACTATACTTAAGTACCATTTATATTCCAATTTTGAGATTTTTTAGATGAAAATTAGCGAAGAAATGAAGAAATTAAAAATAGAAAAAGTTTTAAAGAAATGTTATATTTTGAAAGGCAAGGAAGGGTTTCTGAGAAAAATTTATATAAAAGAAAATGTTAAAAACAATAAAATCTATCGAATAAATTAAAATTTAGAGAAATCTAACAGCTAGAAATGAAGAAAATTCAGTTTAAAGACGATTGCCGCTATAATTCTTGCAGGCACCGCCAAAATTCGAAGAAATTTTAAAATTAGACTAAGAAGCAGTAAGAAAACTATTTAATATTATTATACAAATTATTACGAATGATAAAGGCAAATTTTATTCTAAAGTAAAATTACAAAAAAGTTAGAAAACGGATGAGTTACAAATTTTTGAAAACTTGGAAAATTTCAGGAACACTAAAAAATAAATATCTCCGTAACCAGAAATGGTACAGACAAATAGATGGTACTAAAAAATAGGGCTTTATAAGCTTTAAAACTATACTGAGATTCAAAATTTTTGGATAAGATTTACTGAACAAACTATTGAAAAGTGTGAAAAACTTAGGTCAAAAGACGAGGGAAAAGAACTTTGAAGTTATTGAAAAAACTATAAGGGATACGAGGTTAACTAATATATAAAAATAGATGATAAAAATGTACTTAACTTGATAAAATAAAAATTAGAAAAATCTATTGGGTGGATTAAGAGATATTAGTGAAAATGTAAATTGCTCGTAGGTTATTGGCAGGTGCAAATAAAAAGTGAAGAAAGTTGAATATTTTAATCTGAAGTTGAATAAAAATAAATATTTTGAGAATATATTTATTTAGGAATAGTGAAAAGAGATTTTTAAGAAAAGAAAAATTTTTGAAAAGTGGAAAGATGTCTAAGTTATGAATTTTTGAAAAAGTGAGATTTTGAAAAGAAATAAAAATTAGAATATTTACGGAACTAGGGGGACAGGTCAGGTCAGGTCAGGTCAGGTCAGGTCAGGTCAGGTCAGGTCAGGTCAGGTCAGGTCAGGTCAGGTCAGGTCAGGTCAGGTCAGGTCAGGTCAGGTCAGGTCAGGTCAGGTCAGGTCAGGTCAGGTCAGGTCAGGTCAGGTCAGGTCAGGTCAGGTCAGGTCAGGTCAGGTCAGGTCAGGTCAGGTCAGGTCAGGTCAGGTCAGGTCAGGTCAGGTCAGGTCAGGTCAGGTCAGGTCAGGTCAGGTCAGGTCAGGTCAGGTCAGGTCAGGTCAGGTCAGGTCAGGTCAGGTCAGGTCAGGTCAGGTCAGGTCAGGTCAGGTCAGGTCAGGTCAGGTCAGGTCAGGTCAGGTCAGGTCAGGTCAGGTCAGGTCAGGTCAGGTCAGGTCAGGTCAGGTCAGGTCAGGTCAGGTCAGGTCAGGTCAGGTCAGGTCAGGTCAGGTCAGGTCAGGTCAGGTCAGGTCAGGTCAGGTCAGGTCAGGTCAGGTCAGGTCAGGTCAGGTCAGGTCAGGTCAGGTCAGGTCAGGTCAGGTCAGGTCAGGTCAGGTCAGGTCAGGTCAGGTCAGGTCAGGTCAGGTCAGGTCAGGTCAGGTCAGGTCAGGTCAGGTCAGGTCAGGTCAGGTCAGGTCAGGTCAGGTCAGGTCAGGTCAGGTCAGGTCAGGTCAGGTCAGGTCAGGTCAGGTCAGGTCAGGTCAGGTCAGGTCAGGTCAGGTCAGGTCAGGTCAGGTCAGGTCAGGTTAGGTTAGGTTTTTTTTTTTTTTTTTTTTTTTTTTTTTTTTTTTTTTTTTTTTTTTTTTTTTTTTTTTTTTTTTTTTTTTTTTTTTTTTTTTTTTTTTTTTTTTTTTTTTTTTTTTTTTTTTTTTGCGGTGAGGGAGGAAATACTCATGTATACCGCCGGCCCGTACCGACGGTTATGTCCGACTCAGCTGGGTATGGTGCCCAGCCGCCTACGGACTAAAACCTCCCCCACTTCATGTTGAGTGTAATGTGTTTTTATTAGATGTGTGTTGAGTGTAACTGGAGTGTTTGTTTGATTTTAATTTAGGGATAACTGGCCCTCGCTAGAAATACGGGCGACCAGCTATCCTAAAAAGAAGTTTTGGGGGGACAAGTTCTGCCGCCCGACCGCCCGCCCCATGACAGAGTACAATGAGTGCGGGCGGCCGCCCGGCCACTGTCCCCCTGCAAGAGATTGGATATTACTAAGCGAGTAATTTCAATTGATAAGTTATTGTTCGTGTGATAAAGAAATAGATGCATAGATAGTTTTAAGGGGGGGCGCTAAGTGCCGACCGACCACCCGCCTCACGACAGTCAGTGAGTGCGGGTGGCCGTTCGGCCACCGCCCCCTTGCAAGAGATTAGAGAGTTTAATTCTAAGCTTTTGACAAAATTAGTGTTTATATGTTACATTCGTTAAAGATTAAAGTTACATTTGAGTGACATTTTAATATGTTAAATATTAATTAGATTGATAATCAATGCGCGATTTTATTCTCTGTAACATAGATCGCATTCGGGGGCAAAAAGTTGATGTTGCGCTATGTGCTGTGTTTAGCTTGTATTGGTCCTCAGTTACTTGTTTATTAAATGCATCACAATTGTGGCACTTTGTTTTGGTCTGATCTTTTTGGTTCGGGCATGATTTATATTCATGGTCAGACGATGCGCAATGTGAACAGATGGTTGTGGTAGCCTTACAATGCTTTCGCGTATGGCCATACTGCATGCACTTAAAACAATGCAAGATAGGTACGTGCTCCTCTGCATGCACCCGTTGGTGATCTATGTTGATTTTACCTAGTTGAATAAAGGCCTTAAAAGTGGATGGCGTCGTCATGAGTACAGCATTATACAAACGAGGATTTTTGTTGCCTTTTTTATAGTGGAATGAAATCTTATTGCTTTCATTAATTACATTTTTGAGCGGTTGATTTTGACTTATTATAATGTCAACAAGATCCTTTGTTGGAACATCTTCGGATATACCCTTTAAAGTAATCATGGGGCGAAGTGACTTTGAAGCTTCAGCGGCAACCTCCGCATTGACGTCGTTAGTCTTTGATAACGCTATGTCACGCTGTTCTTTTGTGTTAAATTCAATACGGACTTTGCCATTCGATATAAACTTTGTAGCGGTTGGGGCCAAGTCCGTATCACGGAAGGAGACTACTTTTCTCCATGTCTGTAAAGTTTCGGCAGCACCTTCGCCGGCCTTCTTAGAAGTGATGACAATCGCCGGATTCGTGGTCATCTGTGTAGGTTCCGAAGATACAGCAGCAGGCGCCTGTATTGCGGACCTACCAGTCACGGTAGCGTATGTAGTTTTAGTCGATGCTGTAGTGGGTTTTTCAGTCAACGAACGTATGTCACGCTTGAGAGACAAAATTTCCTTCTTTATTAGGTTGGCTGTGTCATTTTTTATATTATTCATAAGCGTTTCAATATTAGGTGGTGTTAACGGCAGCGGCACCCGCAGCGGTGGTGGCGATGGCGGTGTTGTTAGCAGCTGCTGTGCGGGCATGAAGTCCGTCTGCGTTTGGATGGTGCGGTTATCTTTGCGAGTTGTAGTGGTTAGGTTATTGTTATTAATGGTGACGTTATCAGTTGTGATTGTAGTATTAGCTAAGCCGCTGCACTTCTCTATATGCTCTTTGGCCCAATAACTTGATATGGATGATATTTTTCTTCCCGAAGTGTGTATATTCTTCTTGTTCTCGACCGTAACGCTTTTGTGCGAGCGATCGGAAATAAGATTTCTGTTAATATTTAGGATTTCCGCCTCAATTTTGCGCAGATAGTCCTCAACGCTATCTTTAATTTCCACTATGAGATTACGAGGCACTAAGACATTCGTTTGCGTTTCTTTCTCTCTTGTCAGTATGTTTATATTTACATCGAGGGAGTCAAAATTAATCAAATCATTTGAAGTATTCGATGTTTCAAGCAATTGGGCCGAGCCACCGTTCTTTGTCGCCGGCTGCAGCAGCGGCGACGGCGGCAGCAGCGGCGACAGTGAAGGCTGATCTTGCAGTGTGACATTAGGGTCTGTTTGAACCCCTTTCGACGAACGGTCGGTAGGTGTAGGAGTTTGTGTTAAGATGCCCCGGATTTGTGCGCGCATCTGCTTTGCATAACTCGCAAATATAGATGGGATATTTTTGGCGGCGATCTTAATTTGCCTCTTGTTCTCAACAGTTATACTGCGGTGGGTTGTCGTAGTTTCGAGGTTTTCGAGTATCTGTTTAGATTCGAACTCGAGATCGCCAGCGAGCTCGTCGAGCAATCCAAGCACCGGATGGATGTTAGTGTCACGCATAGGCGACGGTGAACGTTCTCGCTGGGCAGGTGTGCCCGGCGGTGTGGTGAAGAGATTGTCAAACTGCTCTGACATGTTGAGGCTATTTACACTTTCGCTACTCATTTTCTAATGTAATTATATATATCGAGAAATAAGGAGATTACAAAATAGGTTAAATTTTAAGAAAAATATTAATTTTAATGCAACGAAGAGTTTTTAAGAAAGGGTTATCTAAAGAAAATGTTAAAAACAAAAAGATCTATCAAATGAATTTAAAACAAGAGAAATCTAACGAGTGGAAATGAAGATAAATAAGTTTTAGAATGATTGCTATTATGGTTTTTGCAGGCACCGCTAAATTTCGAAGAAATTATTAATTTAAACTATGAAGATGTAAGAAAACTATTTACATGTATTAAACTATTTTTTAGATATAACAAAGACAGATTTTATTGTGAAGTAAAACTATGAAAAACTTGAAAAATAAGTGAGTTATTAATTTTTTAAAAATTAGGAAAATTAAAGGAACACTAAAAATTTAATATCTCCGTAACCAAACAAAATACGAAGATAGAAATGATACCAAAAAATAGAGCTTAATGAACTTTAAATATGTACTAAGTTTCAGAATTTTTAAATAAAATTTGTTTAACAAACTATTAAAAAGTGTGGTAAAGTTAGGTCAGAAGACGACGGAAGTGAACTTCGAAGTTATTCAAAAAACTGTAGGAGATACGAGGTTGACTTATATAAGAAAAATGAATAAATAAAATTTACTTTACTTAATAAAATAAAAACTAGAAAAATCTATTGGGTGGATACAGAGATATTAGTAAAAATGTAGATTGCTTGTAGCTTTTTGGCAGGTGCAATTAAAAAGTGAAGAAAATTGGATATTTTTATGTGAAGTTGTATGAGAATATATTATTTTTAGTATTGAATTATTAAGAACAGTCAAAAAGAGATTTTTAGGAAAGGAAAAAATATTGAAAAGTGAAAAGATGACTGAGTTACGAATTTTTGAAGAAGTGAGATTTTGAAAAGTAGTAAAAATTTGAATATCTACGGAACCAGGAGGACTATGAAAATAAGTATAGTATCAAAAAATCGGGCTCGTTGAGTACTAAAATTGTGCCAAAAATCTATTTATTCAGGTAGTGTTTAGTTTGGTTTTTTGTTGGTTGGTTAGGTTAGGTTAGGTTAGGTTAGGTTAGGTTAGGTTTTTTTTTTTTTTTAGAAGGTGAAGGAAATCCTCATAGGATACCACCAGGCCGGTCCTGGTGGCATGCCCGACTCGACTGAAGATGGCATTCCGCCCTAGGATGGAATGCCATCGCCAGTCGCCTACGGACTAAAACCTCCCCCTTTGGGTGTAAGGAACTTTATTATTGGACACGCAGCGCTAACGGTGTACGCTTTGTGTTCAACATATGGATGAGCGAGGAGTTAAGATTTGTTTGCAAGGAGAAAATTGATATGACTAATGATGGATCGGGTGATTGAGGTAGTAGGACTTTATAGTTAGGGCGATATTATTTTACCGACTTGAGAAAGTGAAAGTTTAGTTGAAGATTTGATTAGTAATTGCAGTCTGCTCGCCGGGACACCGGAAGAGCCGTGTTCCAGTCCGGTGCCCCGGCAAACGGACGCAGGCGAGTAGACGCAAAAACCTTTTACACATTACATGAGATAGATAATCAGTACACGATATTAATAACAATAATCAGCATTCTTATTAAAAAACACATTTCAATTAACAGTAAGATTTTATATACAACATTATATACAACAATTAGTTCTGACGAGGTGTCCGTTCAAGTGCCATTGAAGTGCTTCAGTCTTGTTATGATGCACTTCAATAGCGAGTCAAAGCTTTCAGCCAAAGATTCTCTGCTAGTCACACTTACAATGTCCAGTGGATCTACGCCTAAATTTTGACACATGATAATGTGATCCTGTGAATGTACAAAGAATCTAGGGCAGTTATATATTAGATGAGCTAACGATTGGGTGATTTGAGCGTCTGGGTCACAAGGGCAATGATCATTTGTGGTAATTTTAAATCTAAAAAGATATTCTTTGTGGAACCCATGATTGCTGAGATACTGAGTCGAATGAAAGTTTGGTGTATATTTTGTAATGTATTGTTTGATATGATCATACGTAGGAAAGATGGTTTTGGTGTATTTGCAGTGATCTGGGTTATTGTATAAAAGTTGTGCAGCTATTGATAATCTGGATTTATTATGATGTTTAACAAAGCTGATAGGCACAAGGCTGTAGTCCGGGCTCTTATGCATATTAACTGTCGCCTTAGCTGCCGCATCTGCCATTTCATTGCCGGGTATGCCGCAGTGGGCCTTGCTCCAGAAGAAGTGCGTATCTGTCTGGGCTTTGCTGTTAAATATAAGGTTGTGTATGTTTACCACTGTTTGGTTATAGTTGTTTGGATCAGATATTGCCATGAGTCCTGATTTGTTGTCAGAAAAAACTAGCAACTTGTTGATAATGGGTTTTATTTGATAGCTGTACTTGAGGCATTCCTGTATTGCAAATAGTTCAGCCTGATAAACCGAGCAGCAATCATGCAGTTTTAATTTTTTGACTATAATGTTGCCATTAGGCTTGATAATGACGAAAGCTGCCCCGACTTTACCGTCATGACGGCTCCCGTCAGTATAAACTCTCCATGCTTTATAGTTGTCCCTGGAGAAAGCTAGTAATGCGTGTTCAGTGCGATCATTTATATCTTGGTGCGGAATGGATACCCTGTCAGCGGGGTGAAGCAAGGAAGACGGGGGGGCGAGTTTCTCGATGTGGAGATCTGAGGGCAAAGTGGAGGTGTGCCCCTGTAGCCGAGTGTCTTCGAGTTCAGCTACGCATTTAATTTTGTCGGGTAGGGGAGCTAACCTGGCCAGCGTAATAGCTAGAGCAGTATTCAATGTTTTGAATCCGCGCGCTATCTTAATGGCGCAGAGCCTTTGTAAGGACAACAGTTTGTCATTTACGCATTTATACTGGAGTGCACTTGCCCATATAGATGCAGAGTATGTGATCACCGGTTCCATGACATGTTGATAAATGGTTCTTATATTTTCTGGATGGACTCCCCAAGTGGGTCTAATTAGGTTCTTAAGTTTGTTATACAGTTTTTTGGTCTTTTCAATGATGTATTCTACGTGTTTAATGAACTTTAACTTGCTATCAATGATGACTCCTAGATATTTTATATGGTTTACAAAGGGTATGGGGGTGTTGTCGGACGTGATAGATATTTTATTAGCTTTATTAGTGAACGCTATAGCCTGAGTTTTCTCGCTGCCAAACTCTAGCTTCACGCTGCGTCCCCAGTCAGTTATACGCTTTATCGCATCATTAGTTATGTTTTGTAGTTCGCTGGTGGTCTTAGAGTGGCATATTAGTAGTACGTCATCTGCGTAGGCTTGAATATGGCATCCAGGGGGCATGTCAGTCACTAAAAGTTCATCTATTATCAAGTTCCAAAGAATTGGCCCGACGACTGATCCCTGGATACAACCTCTAGTCATTCGTTTTTCTGAGAACAGCTCGGCGAAGCCAACCCGTACGACTCGGTCAGTCACGTAACTGTTTAAGATGCGGTAGATGTTCTTGGGGCAGTTATTATGTTTCAGTCTGCGGAAGATTGCCGGCCACCAGGCATTGTCGAAAGCCGCTTTTATATCCAGTGATACAGCAAGGGTATGTTCAGCTGAGCTTTTGGCATTTCTTACAATGCCGAGGGCGTCCCGGATAGCGGCTGTGGTACTGGTTTGTAGTCGGAATCCATATTGTTTGTGAACAATCTTGCCATTACAGTACATGTGATATGTGAGTCGGTTCACTATAAGCTTCTCTAGAAGCTTCCCAAAGACATTGACCAGTCCAATAGGCCGGTAAGAAGATGCTTTGCTGTAGTCAGCCTTGTCTGGTTTAGGAATTATCTTCGTTATTGTGACCTTCCACGAGTCCGGAAAGTATTCTAGCTGAAGGCATCTGTTCATGATGGATGTGATTGTTTCTGGGAACATTTTGGTTATCTGTAGGCATATGTCAGCAGTGAGATGGTCATTTCCTGGGGCCCTTTTATGACTGATTGTTTGTAGAGTCTCTAGTATTTCTGTCGATGTGAAAGGGGGCTCGTCGACCTGATCAGGAGGGATAGCCATTTGCTCTCTGATAAGAGCTTGCTGTGTTGTGTCACTGCTTGCATCGTCATCAGGGTAGAAAATTCTTAATAGGGCATCAGCAGTGTCCTGGCTGTCCACGGTGTGCCTGCCGTCAGGGAGAAGGAGGGTTGCAGGTGGTTGTGGAGCAGGTCGTGAACGTACAATGCGGTTTGTTACAGCCCACACGTCCTCCTTTCCCTGTCTTTCACAGAAGTTCTTGAAGGCGTTGGTTGAGGCGGAGCAGCAGGCACTCGAGTATTTCTTGCGAAGCTCATCCCGTTCCTTCAAAATTTCCTCTATAGGTAGTTTCCTCCGGACAGCCTTGCTTAATCTGCGGTGGTTTTTGACGACCGCGGCTTTTTGGGACTCGAGGTCATCGTTCCACCAAGGCGGACGTTGGGGAAAAGGTTTCGAACGCGGCAGAATGTCGTCGCACATTTCTGTAATGTCTAATGTGAGGAAAAATATAACAGAGTCTAGTTGGTCCTCGTCGCAGGTTTTGATATAATCTTCAGAGGGAAGTTTGTCAACCAAGGCTTCCCTAATGTTGTCAGTCAGCTCTTCCCATTTTATACTGGACGTGTCGTAGCGATAGGTTGATATTTTTGTTTTGTGGCGAAACTGTGCAGACTTGTGTGTATCAGTAGATATTTTAAAAGTAATTGCATGGTGATCTGATGATGGGCAGATAGTTTCTATTACCTTGGTGGAGAGGCGTTTCTGGTGCGTTCTATCTTCATACAGAGTGAGATCGACAATAGAACTGCGTAATTTACCATTAGTGACTGTTTCGAAGGTGGGAGTGGTGCCGGTGTTACATACTGACAAATCATTGGTGATTATGATGTCAGCTATTTGGTTGCCTCTTCTATTGTTGACAGCGCTGCCCCATAGGCTGTGCCAGCCGTTGAAATCGCCGGCAATTATATGTGTGGATCCTGCAGTAAGGCTGAGAAAGTTTTCCAATTTAGATATAGTATTTTGGGGGTCTTGTCTTGGTTCAATGTACACGCATGTGAGATACGTTTTCTTTCCCGATTTATCTGTCAGTTGTATGACACACATGTTAGTACTGGAGTATTTTGTGTGTCCCAAGGCAGAGATGCCAGAGTCCTTGACACAAATGGCAGCTCTTACAGGATGGTCAGGAGACGGGAACTGAAATGTTGTGTATCCAGGCGGGGATTTCATTATATTGGTTTTGGCCTGTAGGTATGGTTCAGTAATAAAGGCAAATGCTATTTTATTTTCTTTGTTGGCAAGGGCAACAGCCGTCTCTTGATAGGCGTTACGTCCATGTCCTTGATTTATTTGTAAACAACTGTATATGTGTGGTTTGTGTGGAGCGGTTTGGTTGTTATTGTTATTAGACATATTCAATCTTTTGTCTTAGGTTAATAATCGCTGCCTTAATCAAAGGGCAGATGGGGTTGATTGCTGTGTGGTTATCATTATGATTGGTTGAGTACTTTTGGTTGTGTCCAATACAGTTGTAGCATTGTGGGGTCCGATTTTTATTCGGACAGGTTTTGTAAGTATGGGTGCAGTCAGCACAGTACGAGCAGGGCTTGACTGTGGATCTACAGTGCACTCTGGTATGTCCAAATTGAAGGCAGCTTAGGCACTGTTTGAATGGTGAGTGTTCGCTTACATGTACTCGTTGATGCTCTATGTTAATTCTGCCGAGATGCATCATCGCGCGCCAAGTCCCCGGCGAGCATCTAAGTACGACATTGAGTAGCTTAGGATTTTTATTTTTCTTTGTATACACAAGTTGAATAGCCTCATGACCCGTTGCAGCGTCTCTCACGGTAGGGTTTTGTGTGATGATGATATCCACGAGCTCTTGTGAGGGGGTATCTTTGTGAATCCCTTTCAGTATTATCATGGGTGATAAACGTCGAGCAGGTTCCGCCTTAATATTCAAGGTGTTATTGATTCGCGTGATCGTCTCGTCCAACTGTTTTTCATTGTGAAACTCGATGCGAAGTTTGTTGTTAGAAATCGGTCTGATTTTCTGAGGGGCGTAGTTTGTGTTCTTGAAGGAAATCTCGTTCCTGAACGTGGAAAGCGCCTCCAATCCAGTTTGAGCGTTAGCAACCGTGACCACCATGGCCGGGTTGTTTCTAGGGACGTCCAAAGTTGGCTTTTTGGCTATTTCACTATACGTGGGTCTTATTAGGCGCTCATGGGGGCTTCCCGGAGCAGGGCCGCTGAGGTCAAAGCCGAAATTGGTGTCAAGCCGTCGGTCTGCGCCGCCCGTCACGGAGGCAACCAGGGTTCCAATATAGGTTTGTTCTTGCCTTATCCTTGTTAGTTCTTCTTGTATGCAGGCAATCGCACTGTCGACTTTATTAGAACTACAGTTTTCAGGATTTGAAAGCCAGGTGGTGGTTCTAGTTGTGGGAGCGGGCCCGACTAGGCGTTCTGCGCTCATTATTTCGCACTCCTGACTGTACCTGTTCACACTTTCCTGCATTTCCTTAACACATTCAATGATTTCGGCCTTATTACCTTTGGTGACACTTTTTTACCTTTGGTGACACTTTTGTTCTGTTTGAAAATGCTGTATATTCTTTCAGCTTTTTGTCTAACTATTGTCCTAAGCCTGCCACTAGAACTCCGAGTGCTAGGGCTGGCAACGGATTCGCTGCTCAAGGGAAGCCCGTCCGTTTCGGAGGGCTCAGTAGTACTTGCCGGTTTTGGCGCCGGGGTTTGCAACTGTGACTGTGACTCGGTGGTGATTGGGGCATCCGGTACCACTGTCGGGGTATCCGGTTCCACCCTCGAGGCCGCCGGTCCTGGTGCAGGCAGCGGCGTTGATGCATGAGCCGTATGCGTTTGCTCATGAATCTCCGCACGCGTTACCACGAAAGTTTTGTTTTGCCTATTATTCGTTTCCGATTCTGAGTCAAAATCGATGAGGAGGGTGGGGCTCTGTTCATTATTTGCCACTTCCTTATTTTCTGCTGTTTGTGTTTGCTCCGCAGGAGCAGATCGCGCTTTTTTAGGCGAGTTGGGAGGTGTGTGAAACATTATTCTCGGTTGCAAAAAATACAGATAAAAAGAAAATTATAATTTATGATCTAGAAGAGATATCAACACAAGTTTAATACTGAAAAATTTAAATACTAAAGTGCTACTAACATACAAAATTTGAGTTTTTTCGGATGAAAATTAGCGAAATTACAGATAAATTAAATTTTAAAAGAAATGTTTTATTTTGAGGCTAAAGGAAAGATTTTTGAGATGAATTTTTAAATAAAATGTTAAAAACTATAAAGTCTATCAGACAAATTTGAAACAAGAGAAATCTACCAGCTAAAAATGGAGAAAATTTAGTTTAAAACGATTGCCGTTATATTTCTTACAGGCACCGCAAAAAATCGAGGGAATTTTAAAATTAATCTATGAAGTTCTAAGAAAACTATTTAATATTATGATAAAGAATTATAGGAATGACTAAGGCAAATTTTATTGTAAAGTAAGATTATAAAAAAGTGAGAAAACGAACGAGTTAAGAATTTTTAAAAACTGAGAAAATTTCAAGACTACTAAAAATTAAATATCTCCGAAACCAAAAACCGTACAGACAAATAAATAGTACCAAAAAATAGGGCTTCTTGAGCTTTAAATTTATGCTAAGTTTCAAAATTTTAAGATAAGATTCGCTAAACAAACTATTGTAATAAGTGAAAAAGTTAGGTTAAAATACGACGGAAGGAAACTTTTAAGTTATGCAAAAAACTGTAAGAGATGCAAAATAGTATATAAGACAAGAATAGATGGAAAAAATTTACTTTACTAGATAAAATAAAAACCAGAAAAATCTATCGGTTGGATTTAGAGATATTAATATAAATGTAGATTGCCTGTAGGTTTTTCGCAGGTGCAATTAAAAAGTATAGAAAGTTGGATATTTCTAAGTGTAGTTGTATAAGAAGAGTCTATTTTAAGAATGCAGTTATTTAGGAATTACAAAAAGTGATTTTTATGAACAAGAAAAATTATGTAAAGTTGAAAAATGGCTGAGATATGAATTTTTGAAAAAGTGAGTTTTTGAAAAGAAGTTAAAATTAGAATATTTATGGAACTAGAAGGACTATGAAAATGAGTAATGTATCAAAAAATCGGGCTCATCGAGTACTAAAATTGTGCTAAAAATGAATAAATTCGGGTACTGTTTGGTCACTTTTTTTAGGTTGGTTAGGTTAGGTTAGGTTAGGTTAGGTTAGGTTAGGTTAGGTTAGGTTAGGTTAGGTTAGGTTAGGTTAGGTTAGGTTAGGTTAGGTTAGGTTAGGTTAGGTTAGGTTAGGTTAGGTTAGGTTAGGTTAGGTTAGGTTAGGTTAGGTTTTGAGGGCGGAGGCCAGGGCTCGAGGAGAGAACTTGGACCCAGAAGCGGTAGAGCGGGCAGACCGAGAGGCCAAGGACAGGCTCCGAGAGCTATGGGAAGCCGGCCTGGAGGACTCCCGCTATGGAACACGCACCATAGGGGCAGTCCTTCCTTACATAGAGGAGTGGTTGAAGAGGAAACACGGGGCCCTATCATATAGGGCAACGCAGGTAATGACCGGACACGGCTGCTTCGGTCATTACCTGCACAACATAAAGAGGGAATTAGGGCCCCAGTGTCACGAATGCGGTGACCCTGATGACTCGGCCCAACACACCTTGGAGGTCTGCAGTCGTTGGGATGAGGAGCGCCGTACTCTAACGGCAGCAATAAAAACAACGGATCTCTCGCTGCACAGCGTCGTTGCGGCCATGCTGGGCAGCGAGAGAAAATGGAAGGCGGTAGTCTCCTTCTGCGAGGAGGTCATCTCGCAGAAGGAGGCAGCGGAGCGGGAGCGCGAAGACGCGGCCGACGCACACCCGCTTCGGCAGAGACGAAGAGGGAGAAGACGCGCACAGTTCGCTGCGGTGAACCGCGTCCTCCCTCGTTAGGGCCAGTGGGTTAAGGCCCACATTGCACGGCCCTACACGGCTGAAGGGGGAATCAGAAGCGTCCCTGATTCTCCCTTCCTTTGCTGCGGGTTCCCCGGCCTAATGCCGGGAAGAGACGGGGGGCATCATGGAAGAATGACTGCGCGAGCCCATGATGCCCCCATACAACGTCTGAGAGGGTGAGACGCCGGAGTGGGGTTTAGTGGGTATTCTCTTTCCCTCCCTCTCGCTAGGAGAGGGAGCCGAAAGAGTGAGTCCCACATACCCTCCCCATTATGGCCTTTCTCAAGGCCTGGGAGGGATGCGTAAAAGCATTCCCCACCCCGTCAACAAAAAAAAAAAAAAAAAAAAAAAAAAAAAAAAAAAAAAAAAAAAAAAAAAAAAAAAAAAAAAAAAAAAAAAAAAAAAAAAAAAAAAAAAAAAAAAAAAGGTTAGGTTAGGTTAGGTTAGGTTACGTTAGGTTAGGTTAGGTTAGGTTAGGTTAGGTTAGGTTAGGTTAGGTTAGGTTGGCCATGGGTGCTTTGGCAAGTACCTGTGCGAGAAGTCTAAACGGGAGCCAACGCCAGCGTGTCACCACTGCAACAGTGCAGAAGATACAGCGCAGCACACGCTGGCGGACTGCCCAAGTTGGGTGGCGCCGCGCAATAATTTAGTTGCGACAATTGGGGCTGATCTGTCGTTGCCGACCGTCGTAAAGGCAATGACAGAAAACAAAGGATGCTGGAAAGCTATGACCACCTTCTGCGAGGTGGTCATGACCCAAAAAGAAGCGGCGGAGCGCGCGCGAGAAGAGGATGTGGATGTTCACCCGCTGCGGCGCAAAAGAGCAAGGCGGAGGCGGGTCGCCCATGACCGCCGCCTGCCGCCTTAATGAAGACCTTTGGGTGGCAGTCAAGGGGACGACAGCCATCCGATTGAAACTAGGTCCTCGAGGCGAAGGGTGTGTTAAAACCAAATCACGCCCCAAATGCCGGTAGGGAAATCAATTTCCCGGAGATGGGGCTTAATAGCCAGCCGCTGCGAGGCCATGGTAGTGTGCACAGATTGTTCCCGTGGCCTCGCCTTACAGCACCGTGGCGACAAACAGGTGGTTTTAGTGGGTAGACCGGATTCTCGTGGGAGTCCCACATAACCACCCGGGTGTCCCCACGCCCGGGTGGTATGCGTAATGCATTTCCCCTGTATATAAAAAAAAAAAAAAAAAGGTTAGGTTAGGTTAGGTTCTGGCTGGATCCCTGCCATGGGACTTGGACGCGAGAGCCCTTGCGTCAGTTTTCTTTTGGCGCGAGGAGGCGCGGGCCCGGGATTTCTGGCCAGCACCGCGCGAGATCGAGGCAAAACGAGAAGAGCTCTCTCGTGAGGCAATTGATGAGTGGGTGAACCGGCTCGAGCGACCAAGCGCGGGAGTCCGGACAATTGCGGCGATCCGACCGGTCATGTCCCAGTGGCTAGAACGACCGCACGGCGCTCTCACCTTCCGGCTCGTGCAGATTCTCTCGGGGCACGGCTGCTTCGGGAGATATCTGCACAAAATTGCCGGCAGAGAGCCAACAGAGGAGTGCCACGAATGCGGCGCAGCAATCGACACCGCACAACACACACTGGAGGAGTGCCCAGTGTGGGGGCCGGAGCGAGACGACCTGATTGCAAAAGTGGGGCCGGACCTGTCGCTGCCGGCCGTGGTCAAGGCCATGGTAGATGGCGAAGGATCATGGCAAGCGATTAAGACCTTCTGCGAAGACGTTCTCCAGCAGAAGGAAATGGCGGAACGCGCCAGAGAGTCCGACCCAATGGCTGACCAACGGCGCCGCAAGCGTGCTCGACGCAGACGGGTCGCACATGACCGCCGCCTGCCTCCGTAGGTTGACCGCAGGATGACAGGCACGGGGACGCCTGTCATCCGTCAAACACGCGGTCCCTGAGAGGGCGACCGTAGACTTAGATACGGTCCACACAAAGTCGAGGCCATCAAGGGCCTCCGGAGGCGATGGTCTGCCAACACGGACCAGAGCTGGCGAGCTGTAGAAGTTAAGCGCGAGCGTTCCTACAGCCCACCGTCACAGCTCAATGACGGCAGACGGGGGGGTTGTTTAGTGGGTAGACTTGGGTCTCATCAGCCCAAGGAGTCCCACATAACCACTCGGGTCCGTCCCCGCACCCGAGTGGTATGCGTAATTGCATTTTTCCCCTCCTCAAAAAAAAAAAAAAAAAAAGAAAAAAAAAAAAAAAAAAAGGTTAGGTTAGGTTGGGGTGCGGGATTGGTAGACCTCCTCGTGGTGCACCCTGGGAGGGGGAGGATAGCGCGCTCAGTTGCGCGCTTGCTATTCTCCCCCTGCGAACTACCAGTCACAGAGTGGTTATGGCAGTGAGTCTTCTCCTGCGTTGGCTTTAGTGCCGTGTTGTTGTGGATGGCTGCTCCTGAGATGCCTCAGCTAATCTGAGGTGTCAGGGGATGCAGCCGTCTTGGAGGTGGTGCATTTGCATCGTTTGTTGTCGGGGCCCGGTTCAGAGCCAGCGGCCGCTTGGTGGCGTGGGATGGCGAGCCTGTAAGGCTTGCGGCGCGGCGGGTCTGGCGGTCACAGTCATGTGGCTGCTAGATGGGTTTCGGCCCCCCGTCGGGCAACCCGTAACCCGCACTGAGCGGGCCGGGGGCGCTGCTCATTGAGAGTAGCGCTGCGTGGAGAAAACCACTATAATAAATCCCCAATCCCAAGGTGAGCGGACCGTGCCGATGGGATGCATGGCTGGAGGGAGTCCAGTGCCAAGCGTGCGGGGGAGCTCACCCCCGAAAAAAGAGACGACGATGTGGAGCATTGGTAAAGTACAATGAAGGCTGATTGCGAAAAAAAAAGTCCCCTGGCGGGTCTCCAAAAGGAGGAATCCCGTCCGCTCACTTCGGTGACCGGCTGCCCTCCGTATGCAGGGGTGGGCAACAATCGCCTCGTAGGCCGGCAGGTTGCCGGTCTCCGTGAACACAACTTTGGCGTAACGAATATGGACATTGATGCTACGTGGAACAAGGATTTAGTTGATCTGGAGGTGAAGGACTGTGACCTGATGTCGCACTCCAACACCAACGACCTAGACTCGAATACGGAAGAGTGCTTAGAGCGGGGCACTTTAAGGCTAAGGGGTGGTGGTTCGCCAACGCGAAATTCTAAGGGACGGTTCACTCGTGGATCAGCCACTAAGAAAGCTCAAGAGGAAGCAACGAGGTCGACGGCGCCTCCATCGGATGCTGAGATATCGGAGACCTCATCAAGTGCAGGGACCCGGAGTCGACCTAATAGCAGGCAAAACAGGAGGAAAAAAAGATAAAAAGAAGGATAAGGGAGAGGGTACCAGAACAGATGAAGAAAAGAATGACGGAAAGAGGGGGAAATCTTGTTTAAGCAAGGAAAATAACGGGGAAAATTCTGGTGACGAGTCAGAAAAGGAAGGAGATAGGGGATACATGGGGGGAAGAGGGGTTGACTCACGCTCACCCTCTCCGACAATTTCCCCAGATAACAGACCCAGATCCCGATTCTGGACGGCAGAGGACGACGAGAAGCGCTTATCAGGGGCCTCCTCAAACGGCGAAGACAACTCAGAGGAGGATGTCGCGCTTATGGATATACAGGAGGCTAACCTGAAAAGGCCGAAACGCAACAGTGACGAAGACGCTCCTGAACGAAAAAAGAGCACCGCTAAAAGAGGTCAGGCAAAGGGGGCCTATGTTGGCCTCCATGAGGCAAAAGCCCGCCTGCAGGAGATGGAGTATGAAGAGTTGGAGAGGGAACACGGAAAGGACTCCAACTACACTCCACACAAGACACGTGGTGGTGCCTCGCAGTTGGTACCGCCGGATGCAACAGCCCAGAGACCCAGCGCTGACGAAGAGCAGAGTAACAGCGCTAGGGGAGACCCTGTGGCACTGGTGCGACGCTGTGCAAAAACGGTAATGGAGGAGGCGGCGAAAAGCAGCAACCTAAAAGGAAGCGTATGGGGCAGCATTAACAGAGCTTGTAGGGAATTGATTGATGTAGCGGACTCCTTGGAAGAGACGGAGATTGTCCGCTCCTTAAGAGCGGACAACAAGAGAATGAGAGAGCAGCTAGCACAACTCCAGATCGAGACCAAAGCGCTGCGAAGAGCGTTCTCGGAGCGACAATCACTGGCTCCGAGTCTTCCCGCGGAGCCCACTGGGGAGATTAATATGACAAAGTTGATGCAGGAGATGACCGCATTAATGGATGCAAGCCTGGGGAAACTCAAAAGGGAGATGCTCGTTACCTTAGGGGAAAAACTCAACGCTCGCATAGAGGGCATTGAACATCGCCTTTTGCCTGAAACCATCCTGCGGCCTCCACTGGCCTCCGATAAGAGGATGCACCAGGACCTGGAAGGGACGGAACACCAACCCGATGAGCCTAGCGCCCCCAGAAAGAATAAGAAAAACAAGGGGGCATCTCAGCCGGTCTCCCAAACGGCGTCTAAACAAACACCAGGGGTGGCCCCCCGAGTGGCGGAAAAGCCGCAGCTGCCGCCGACACCGGCTGGACAGGGCAAAACCAGACCTATACCTGCGCCCAGGGTCAAAAAATCCCAACCGGCGGTCCCTACTAATAGGGCACAAAGAGAACCGGCTCGTCCGAATGTTCCGCCGCCTGCGCCCCCACCGGAAAAGTGGACCACGGTGGTCAAGAAGAGCAAGGGCAAGGGCAAGGGCCCAGCTCCGAAACAAACGACGGCTCCAAAACTAGTGGTCCCAGCTATGGCGGCGGTCGTGGTAGTTCTTAAGCCTGATGCTCAAACAGACTACAGATCGGTCATGGAAAGGGCTACCACGCTAAAACTGGCGGAACTTGGGGTGGATTACCTCAAAGTGCGCAAGTCGGCCACAGGGGCGCGAATTATTGAGGTTCCTGGAGCGCAGAGCTGTCAGGCTGCCGACAACCTGGCGGATCGGCTCCGCGATCTAGTGGGCAACGTGGCTGAAGTATACCGGCCAGTTAAAAAGGCCGAAATAAGGATCTCCGGCTTTGACGAGTCCGTCACCCCGGAGATCCTAAAAAAAGAGGTTGCCGCCAGCGGCAAATGCCAGGAGGAACAGGTGACGGTTGGAACAATAAGAACGGCACGTAGTGGATCCGGCTCAGTCATTGTACGCTGCCCACTAACAGTGGCTAAAGCGGTCGTTACGGCGGGACGCATTATGCTCGGGTGGTCAGCGGCACGTGTGGAGGCTATGGAACAGCTACCCTTACGCTGTTACCGCTGCATGGGGACGGGACATACGAGGCCCTTATGCCCGTCTCTGGTGGATAGAGGCAGCTGGTGCTATAGGTGCAGCAAACCAGGCCACAGGAGCAAAGACTGCACCGCGACGGTCCCCTGGTGTGCCGTATGCCACCATGCTGGACTAAAGGCGGGACATGTGATGGGCGGACAAGCTTGCACCCCCCCACCAGTTAGAGGGAAGGAGGCCTGCACTGCCGGTCCCACGGCTGACGCCGCGGCCGCCCTACCGAATGAACCTGAAAATCGAACGGAACGACAGCTCATGGAACATTAATGCCTCTAATACAAAATGCTGAGGTACTCCAATGTAACGTAAACCACTCCGCTCGTGCACAAGATCTCATGATCCAGCACATGGCGGAGTGGGGGGTTGCTGCGGCCGTGGTGGCAGAGCCGTATTATGTACCTTCGCAGTCAAATTGGGTAGGCGATAGGGACGGCTCGGTAGCCATTGTGGCGCCGGCTATGGGTGGTCTGCCCCTCTCCAGACTGGCTTGCGGCTCTGGTTATGTAGTGGCCAAATTGGGGGATATTGTACTAATTGGTGTTTACTTCTCCCCTAATAGGCCACTGCGGGAGTTTGAGGCCTACCTGGAGAGGCTCGGACGGGCGGTAGCTGGAGCGACTCCCTCCCCCATAATGGTCCTGGGAGATCTAAACGCCAAATGCGCTGCCTGGGGCTCCCCTAGGACCGATCCCAGAGGAGCGGTACTCCTGGACTGGATAACTGGACTCGGACTTGAGGTGGTCAACCGGGGCGCAACCGACACTTGCGTGCGCCGCCAGGGGGGATCAATTGTCGATGTCACACTGGCCTCCCCAGTGGCGGCAGCACGGATAGCAGACTGGCGAGTCCTAGCAGACACGGAGACCCTCTCTGACCATTTATATATCAGAATGAGGGTCTCCAGAGCCCGGCAATGCCAACAGCCCAGACCGGCGAGAAGAGCGGGGAACCTGCCGAAATGGAGCCTGGCCTCCCTGGACCGTGAAGCGGCCAGAGAAGCAGCTATGGTAGAAGCTAGGTGGGGGCGGCAACTACCCGACGATGCCAACGTGGACATTATGGCCCTCGACTTCCGGGCCTCCCTCACGAGGACTTGCGACGCCTCAATGAGAAGGGCGGGGCCACCTAGAAGGAAAAGGGCCACATATTGGTGGTGTCCAGAGGTTGCCGCTCTACGGCTTACCAGCAATGCAGCACGTCGGCAATACACGCGCTGCCGAAGAAGACGGCACACACAAGAGGAGCTAGACGCGTACTACGTAGCGCTAAGTGAGGCCAAGGGGGCCCTGAGCCTCGCCATTGCCAAGGCGAAAGATGCGGCGCACACGGCCTTCTTGGCCTCTCTAGACGAGAACCCATGGGGGCGGCCCTACAAACTTGTAAGGAAAAAGCTCCGCCGGGCCGCTCCTATGGATGCAATGCAAATGGGGCCCCTCCAAAACATATTAGAGGGGCTGTTTCCTCCAGCCCCAGAATTCAACCCGCCTGCAATGGTGATCCCCCGAGAGGAGGAACTGATGGAACCGGAGGTGGTACCCCTAGTGACGGAAGGTGAAATGGCCTATGTGGCCCATAGATTAAGAGCCTGCAGAAAAGCTCCGGGTCCGGACGGGGTACACGGAAAAATAATCCCTATAGTGATGGAGTACCTTGGAGACTGCCTCAAATCCATCTTTGACCAGTGCTTAAAAGATGGGCTTTTTCCAAGGTGCTGGAAGGAGGGTAGAGTGTGCCTCCTCCGGAAGGAGACTAGACCGGCGGATTCCCCTTCCGGATGGAGGCCCATTGTGCTGTTGGATGAGTCCGGGAAGATGCTCGAACGCATAGTAGCTTCCCGGATCACCCGGCACCTAAATGAGACGGGGCCAAATCTCTCGGACCGCCAGTATGGGTTCCGGAATGGCAGGTCTACAATGGACGCTTTGGGGGCACTTCGGGCCTTTTGTGAGGATGCCCAAAGAAGAGGGGAGGGAGCCATTGCGGTGTCTTTGGACATCGCTAATGCATTCGGTACCCTCCCATACTCGGTGATTCGGGAGGCACTCAAGTATCACGAGGTGCCCCTATACCTAAGACGAGTCGTTGACCACTACCTATCAGACAGGGTGGTGGTCTGCGATACACCTAACGGACGGCTAGAGAGACGAATGGCCTGCGGCGTTCCTCAGGGGTCGGTGCTTGGACCCCTGTTATGGAACGTTGGCTTCGATTGGGCCATCCGTGCAGTGCTGCTCCCCCGAATGGCCCTCATGTGTTATGCTGATGACACAATGGTGGCCGTTCGGGGCGGGGAACTGACAGAGGCATTGCGGAGGGCGGAAGTGGCGGCGGAGCTCATAGTCCTAAGAATCCGCCTCCTAGGACTGAAGGTCTCCCTCCCGAAGACCGATGTGATAGTCTTCGGGAGAAGAGGATGGAGGGTGCCCGCGGGTACCTCTCTTAGAATAGGTGGTGAGGACGTTCAGGTGAGGCCCCATATCAAATATCTCGGCCTCACACTGGACAGGAGGTGGAATTTCGAGGAGCATTTCCGCCAAATTGCTCCCCGCATAGTGACGGCGGCTTCGGAGCTGGGACGGCTGCTGCCCAACGTGGGAGGGCCCTCCCACGCATGCCGACGTCTTTATGCTGGAGTGGCCCGATCGATGGCCCTCTATGGGGCCCCGATCTGGGCCGACAAACTGACTCCAGCCAATAAAGCCTTACTGCGGAGGCCCCAACGAGTTGTAGCCATACGCGTTTGCAGGGCGTACGTGACGGTAGGATGGGCGGCAGCGTGTGTGTTGGCGGGCACCCCACCCTGGGAACTGGTCGCTGGGGTGCTCGCCGATGCGCATATGCGGAGAATCAGGAGCAGGGAGGCAGGAAATTTCCCTGCTCCTGAAGAAGTGCGAAATGCGCGCAAAATCGCGCTGAGAAGGCTGCGCGAAAAATGGAAGGAGGACCTGGAGAACTCTCCCTACGGAACCCGTACCATAGGGGCAGTTCTCCCGTCGTTGGACAGATGGCTGGATCGGACAC
This sequence comes from Cydia fagiglandana, assembly GCF_963556715.1. NCBI lineage: Eukaryota > Metazoa > Arthropoda > Insecta > Lepidoptera > Tortricidae > Cydia > Cydia fagiglandana. Next base: position 18,800 of record NW_026946802.1, on the reverse strand, counting down.
ATGGCAGTGTGGGGTACAGACTGGCGCAGGTGCTGACCGGGCATGGATGCTTCGGGCACTACCTGCACAGGATTGGTCGCGAGCCTACCCCAGCCTGCCATGAATGTGGTGAGACGGATGACACGGCCCAGCACACCCTCGAGGTGTGCAATCACTGGGTCGTGGAGCGTAGTGCGCTGGCGGCAGCCATTAGGACGGATGATCTCTCGCTGCACAGCGTCGTGGCGGCCATGCTGAACGGCGAGAGATCCTGGGAGGCAGTGGTCTCCTTCTGCGACACCGTTGTCTCGCAGAAGGAGACCAAGGAGAGAGAGCGGGAGGAAGACCCGAATGCGCTCCCAATCCGACGCAGAAGACTGGGAAGGAGACGCAGGCGGTATGCCATTTTGAACAACTATATGTTTTAATTTCTTATTTCTAGGTATTCCAATAAAACAAAGGTGAACAAGAAGGGATTTTTAAGGGATTATTTTGGGTTACGTTAGCATTTTTATTCCTTATTTATTGTCTTTTATTTATCTTGACGTCTTACATGTATATTGTACTTATCTCTATTTATTTGTTTTACATTACATATTGTTGTATACTTCATACATATTGTTTTATGACAGTTCCCCTATATTTGACAAAATATATGACTATCATATTTACTTATGCTATTTATTTCTTTTGCGTACAATATTTATTAGCTTTTTACAGTATGTTATAAACTTATTTCTTTCTGTGCCTAACATTATGGTAGCTAAGTTTTCCGGTTTTATTTCAATTTGCATTTCCTGCTCTATATTAAATCGTTCCATGGCAAATACTGGGCACCCGGTTATCAGGTGCAACACCGTTTCCTCGACTCCTGGGTCGCAGATACACGATGGATTGTCCTTAACCCGACCGACATGTCCGGCAAAATGCTCGGACGATGGCATATTAGAGACCTTAAACCTCTCCCCAAAATTCTAAAATAAATAATATACTGTTTTTCCTTAATTAGATTCTTATTTGGCTCAAACTTAGCTACTTTTCTCCTAAGCTCCTAACTTGTAAAATATTGTATATAATGTTATACATTTATAATTATATCTCATCCCCATTATACATTTCGGACTCATTACATTTCGTACATACCTACTTAGTACGAATTTATACGTTCATTTATACTATTTAATTTATATAACGTTATATTACGTTCATATAACGTTATTCAAAGCTAACTCTACCAGAGTTAGAACAATACTTATTTATATATTTCTTCCCTTGACATAACGTTCATATTTACGTACTTAGGTACATACGTACCGTACAGTACATTTATTAATTCCATTAAGGAATTATCTTATGATATTTTGTAGTAATCCTACATTCCATACGGCATTATTTTGTTGAATAAATTTCAACAATCGTACTCTTTGTAGGTACACATTATTGTAGATATTATATTTAGATTCATTAATATTCAGCGGGTGGTTACTGATTAATAAGCCTTAATACTAATGGAGAGCGATTTAATGAGTACGTCCTCTACTTAAAGGAGTACTCTATTGAAACTTATTTTGGTTAAACAATTAACCAAAATTTTATAAGATGATGTATGAATGACCTTTGGTATGCATGTTTAAATCGCCTCTCTTGTATGATAAACATTGTATATAACATCCCCACCTTCTAAATTTATCACTCATACCCATATTCATTACATTATATTTATATTACGGAAAAATCCTTTGGCCATAAGCCCCAGGATTTTCCCTTCCAGGGCGACCCCGGTAGTGTAACGGTGCGTGTAACGAAGCGTTACACTATCGACCTTCATACTATTTCTGGCACCATACAAATTCTAAATTCCTTTTTGAAATTCAAATCCTATTCCAAATTCCATTCAATGATTTTTATTTTCAGTTCGATCACATACTTTGATCGATAAACATCATTTTATCTAACAGACTGTACTTCCCAAGTTTCTAAACACGACCGTTTAAGTGTGATTTTTATTAGTAAACGTAATAATTCATAAGTGCGTGCAGTTCAGTTTAGTGCTCGTTTTGTGGCCCTGCACACCTTCCAGATATATATCTACATCATCACCAAGGCACATATTGTAAGTTATTTGATTTCTAACCTTCTGAATTACGAAAGTGTTTTTATACATACCTTTCTGTTAACACGTAACCTGTATTGTTACAGGTGCCTTTTTATATAATTAATAAATACCCATCATCGCCCTGGTTCCCGACTTTGATTACCTTCCATCATCCTGGTGAGGCTTCCATCTGCCCCCTCACACTGGCGCCATCAACGTGATCAAACCCACCCGCCCTACGACGCTGAGCAGCCCGTTCCAGTTCCTCCGTGCCAGCACCTGCTCCTACCCAACAACCGCAACCAGCTGTTCCAGTTCTACATTTTTCCTTATTCTACCAATTTTTTTTTATATATATTGTTTGTAATTGCTAGCCTTAAGATCTTTTCAAAATTCTAAAAGGTTATAGTCGACCCAACACAAATTTTCGCAATATCTCTCGGCCTAACATCATTTTATTTAATTTTCTATTTTACAACCAACCTTTTATCTAATCCTCAACCGTTTAACCAAAATTCCCCCCTTAAATAACCAATTACATATACATCTATCATCATTCATCATCTTATACCAATTTATCTATATCTATTTTCTAATCCCTATTATGCCAGCGTCCTACGCTTTTTGTCGCGCCACGTAACGCGACAGTTTTGGCTAAGTAGCTAAGTTTTCCGGTTTTATTTCAATTTGCATTTCCTGCTCTATATTAAATCGTTCCATGGCAAATACTGGGCACCCGGTTATCAGGTGCAACACCGTTTCCTCGACTCCTGGGTCGCAGATACACGATGGATTGTCCTTACACTTGTATTGGTGCAAGTATGAGGAGAACCCACCGTGTCCTGTCATAAGCTGGGTGGTTTCAGCCTCTGTCTTAATTTTCTTTACTACCCTATACGCCGCCAAAGCATCAGGAAAGAACACCTTTGTCACCGACGCCGTTTCTCCCGTTACGTACCGCTGGTTCCATTCCTTCATGGTATCTATCCGCAGGTTTCGTTTTACAAAGGAGACGGGGCATAGGCTGTAGTCCGGGCTTTTCTTCAGTTTCAGGGCTGCTGCTTTAGCCAACTCGTCCGCTCTCTCGTTTCCTGGCAGTCCTGCGTGCGCCTTGATCCAGAAGAGGGAAACATTTTTATTTTGGACTTTACAGCGCTTTATCGTCTCCCTACTTTCGACTGCCAGGGGGTGTCGAGAGCTCGGGTTTATAGTGGCCTGTAAAGCCGCCATTGAGTCACTGAAGATTCCGATTTGAGTAGCAACATTACCCCTTTCTGCTTCTTTTGTCGCGCGATTTAAGGCTAGAAGTTCGGCCTGATAAACTGTGCAGTAACTTGATAGTGCAAGCTTGATGGTTTTCGTTTCGTTGCCGCCCTCCCATATGGATAGTGCTGCACCTACCTTACCATCAATCCTGCTACCGTCCGTATATATGCGCGTTTGTAAACTTTCGCAGTCCTGGTACTGCTCCTCACTACATATGCGCTCAATTGTTATTTCTTCCCGTCCTGCTGGATGTGGTGCTTTTACAGCTGGTGTCATTGTTTCAATTTCTCTGTCCTCTAGCGTCGCTGGAGCCCGGACTCCCTTCTTGGTTTCATATAATGAAGCCGCCTCACGGATTCGGAGGTCTAGGGGGAGCAGTCCGGATAACAGCAGCGCTGAATTCAGAGAGACCGTGCGGTATGCTTTACACAACTTTTGCGCGAAGCCCCTTTGTACCGCATTTAGTTGCTTTATAATTCCTTTCTTTTTCACGGCAGGAGCCCACGCACTCGCTGCGTACAGGATGGTTGGCTCGATTGCTGCTATATATATCAACCTAATAATTTCCGGGTGTAGTCCCCATCCCACGCGGGCAGTTCTGGCCAGCATCTTATATCTATTGAGTGCCTTACTGCAGATGCCTGCGACGTGTTTATTGAAGGTCAGTTTATCGTCGATGGTGAGGCCAAGGATTTTAATATCTCTGGACATCGCAATGTCCACCCCCCCCATACAGAGTCGTGGTTCGTCATAAACAAGCCTTCTGGTTATCACCATAGCGCATGTTTTTAGGGGCGCAAACTTAAGCTTGTTTACGACTCCCCACTCCAGTGCATGGCTGAGTGCGGCATTTGCCCTCGTTTCGATCTCCCGTGCTGTCTCACCATCGAACACCATGACCACGTCGTCTGCAAATGCCTGGCAGTATACATGCTTCTCGTCGAGCTGTTTCAGCAGAGGATCCAAAAGAAGGTTCCATAGAATGGGTCCTCCTATAGATCCCTGCACGAATCCTTTGCTGGTTTTCCTATTGCATTCTTCCCCTGCATACCTTACTCCCACCGATCTATCTTTGAGGTAACTATCGATGACTCTTCTCAGATTCACCGGTACTTGTTCTTCAGCAAGCCTGACACGGATCGCTGGCCACCAGGCACTGTCGAACGCCCCCTCTATATCCAGGGACACCAGTGTCACTATTTTCTTTTTGTCCAATTTATTTCTTATGTGCTTTATCAGGGTATAGAGGGAGTCTTCGGTGCTCTTTTGTGGGACGAAGCCGTACTGGTGCTTGCTGGTTCTTGGCAAGAGGTGATATCTGAGACGGGCCACCAACATTTTCTCAAGAATCTTGCCTAGTACCGGCAACAGCCCGATAGGCCGGTAGGACTTTGGGAGGGTGTAGGATTCTTTCCCAGGCTTCCTCAGGACGACCACCGTTGCTTTTTTCCATTTTGTAGGGAAATGACCGAGCTCTAGGCATTTGTTTATTAGTGCTAGGAAAGCTTCCGGGGCGCAGGATATCGCTTTGGTGCAGATATCTGAGGTAAGGCCATCATCTCCCGGTGCCTTTTTCGGGTTGAAGGACTCCAGGGCCGTCTTCAGCTCGTAGGGGGTGAACGGTGGGTCGCAAGTTTCAGCTTGACTCCACTCGTTGACCTTTTCGGCTTTTCGTCTTATGTGTCCCTGTCCATCCGACTCTCCTTCCTCTTTGTCTTCAGGGTAGAATGTTTCTGCCAAGAGTTCCACTGATCCCTTTGCGTCCAAAAGCTCATCACCATTTCTCAGCATTTGGTCCTCTTCCCTTTTTGTTGCTTTACCCAGGACTCGGTATATTCCCTCCCAGACCCCTTCTCTGTCCTGTTTGGAGCAAAAGTCTCTCCAGCTGTCCGTCTGTGCATTTTTTACTGCGGTCTCATATGTCTCTTTTTGTTGCAGATATTGTGCCACCACCACCTCTCTACGGACCGGGGCTGCGTTTCTTATTCGGCGTTTGCAAGTGGCGACCATCTTCTTCATTTCAGCGAGCTCATCGGTCCACCATGTCATGGTAAATGACTTTGTGTTTTTTAGTTTTGGCATAGTGTAGTTGCATGTGTCCGTAATTATGTTATTGAGTGAATTTACTGCTGTGTCTATTTGTTCTATCGAATGTATGTTTTTCATGTGTTCTAGTGTGAAGTTTGTGTTCTGCATAGCCTGGGTCAGTTTCTCATGAAATTGATCCCATCTTGCTTTTCGGGTATTGTAAATTCGTGTTGTTCTGTGTATTTTAACTCCGCGTGATTTTTGAATGTTTATACCGAATGTAATGGCATTGTGGTCCGAGCTGGTGAGGTCGTCGCTGACTTGCCAGTCTTCAATACGCCCTAGCAGGTCCGCCGTGCAGGTAGTGATGTCAACATGGCTAGTGAATCTTCTATTCCCTCGGACAGTGTCAAAGGTTGGGGTGGTTCCTGTGTTGAGTATTTGCAAGTTTAGTTCCTCGATGGTCCCGCTCATCTGCTTGCCTCGGGAGTCCTCATTTGGGCTTCCCCACCATATGCTCTTTGCGTTTGCATCACCGCCAGCTATGATGTTATTTGGGCCGCATGCATTAACCACTCTTTTTATTTGTTCAAGGTACTGGTCCATTGGTTCGTTTGGTTCAAAGTAATATGACACCAGTGTAATTATCCAGGCACTTGTGCGAATCTTTACCACGGCGATATTTCTTGTGGTGAATTCCGGACATTGGACTACATCGAGATCTGCGTCAAATACTGCAATAGCTGCTTTGACGGTTTCGTCCGCGTTTGTTGTGTCCTGGAATATCCGCACACCCTGATATGCCCTCATACCCTTCTCCCTTCCTACATAAGGTTCCTGGAGCAATGCGACTGCTATTTTTCGTGGTTTGGCTTCAAGTAGGAGTTCGTTTGTCGCCAGTTTACTGCGTTGAAGGTTTGCTTGCACCAGGTAGTATCTGTGGACTGCGATTTCATAGCGATTTACCTCCTGGTCAACTTTAGCAATACGCTACTGAGGCCCTTGCTAAGACGTCCCACTTTTTTCTTACTGGGCAGTCACTGCTAAAGGCGTTGTGGTCACAGCGGTCCATCTTTGCTCTTACGCAGTTTCGGCAAGACGGCGGCTCGTTTAACGTCCAGATTGGGCATTCTGTTTTCATGTGCGGGTCTCCACAGTGGCTACATAGATCGCTTTGCTCCTTGCAGAGGCGTCTTCCATGTCCGTAGCCTAAGCATCTGGTGCATTGCACAAGGGGCGTCTGATCTTCGACCCTGATGCTCTGTAAGTCCACCCGCACTCTGTTGCCATCAGTTGCCCTTTTCCATACCTTGGGTGAGACGCTAAGCACGATGTGCCCCATATGAGGGTTTCGCGCTCTGCGCCTGAACTTTACCACCATCTTACTTTCCTCGTCATCTAGGCCGTGGAAAATTTCCCTGTTCTGGTTTTTGAGGGCTTTTAAGACGTCGTCGTCGCTGTGTATCAACAACACATCCCTCAAAACCATTAACGGGTTTTTATTTTCCACCTCCTCGACGACCAGGTGCGCTCCTGCTGCTTCCAGTTTCTCCTTTATCTTTTTTCTCTCTTCTTGGGTTCTGCATCCCATTACTATCTTTCTATCTTTTGCCTTCCTCACTCTTTCCACCTGTATCCATCCTTCTTTTGCGTCAATAGCCTTCCGCACTTTCTCGAGCACCTCTTCTCCTGTTTCGAGGTCATCTTTTGAGGAAACTACTACCGAGTGCAGTGTCGGTCGCCCGGGGGCCACTTGCTCGGGGCGGCTCGCCACTGCCCCCGCATAAGTGTTGCTCTTTATGCACAGAGAGCTGTGGTGTTCTAGTGCTTCTTTTAGTTCGTCCATTTTCATTAAATGGTCTTTTTGCTTTACAGCTTCTGCTGCACTAGCGTAGGTTGTTCCCATCGCTGACATCTTTTCCATTGTTTCTCTTTGCTTCTTCATCTCTTCCTTTAAGTCTTCCATCATCTTGTTGTTTGCAATCAGCAGATTTGAATTTTCCTTTATTTTCTGCACACAAATCTGTTGGTCTAGTTCTTGGTCAGGTTTTGGGCTTGGGATCGGAGGTGTATTTTGTTTGGAGGTCTGTTCAGTAGAACAGGGTTGTGGTTTCTCCAAGCGTTTCTTCTCCTGTTCCACTTCCTTCACAAGCCTGTATAATTTCTCTATAATTTCATTTACTGAGGCTTTTATTTCCCTTTTTATGTTTCCAGACTTGTCCATTTGACTCTTTGCTGTTTCCAGCAGTCGTCTGGCCTCCGCGGTTTTTGGGAACATGGCTGGTTTGGTCTTCGGGGGGCCAGCCTGTGACTGTTTTTGTGCGCTATTTGTAGCCATGGTCGGCGCTGGGAGGGCCACGGCGGCTGGCTTTGATGTCGCATCAGCACCTGCGGCCCCTCCCGTCGATGGGCTTGGTGAAAGCCGGAAGGTGCTGTCCAGCTTTGCCCGCTCCGCAGGACCTGCCCGCTTCGTTACTGTGGTTGGAGTGGTTTTGGGGGGTATGGGAATATGGCTCTTTCCCTGCTCCCACTCTCCGATACTGCGTCTTACGTTTGGGGCAGGTACCTCTTCCGTGAGCCCAGCGGCCGTCGGTGTTTGGTGTGAGGTGCCCTCCTCCTGCGTCTCTGGCGGTGACGGCATTTCTGTTTCCAGGTCTACTTTGCCCTTCATGGGAGTCCTAAACATTGCCATGGAAGTTGTTCTTTATCTGAACCCCTGTAAAGGGGGGGTTGCAGTCAAATAGGGTTTGAAATAAACACAAATATTGTAAATGTAGATACACAAGAATAAAATAAAATATCGACTCTATGTAGAGTTGGTCTGACGACTATAGTGCCGGTGTACTGTAAGTTTAATATAAGTAAGTATTGAGTCGCAGACTCTGTCAGTTTACTATTTCTATTTTTATGCTCTATATAGAGCCGTAAAGAGTGCCTCTGTACAGGGGAGGCAGAAGTATCTTAATATCTAGGATAGGCAGAGTCCGTCTGCGCTTTCAGGAGCCGAAAACCCGGTTTCCCTGAGCTTATACAGGTGAACGAAATTAAGGCTCTATGTAGAGCCGTTTTCTCTGCACCAGCTGATAGCTCTCCCCGAGCCCTTTCCAACGAACCCAAACTCGGCCTGGTTATGTCCAGGGGCTCCAGAGCTATGGCGCCTCTAGTTTTACCGATATCCGAATCGGTAAAAGATCGGTTTACCGGAAGCTGTCGTATCTCCGGAACTACTGGGCCTACGAACCTGCGGTTTGGGCTGCTGTCCTCAGCTCCGCGAGAGCTATCTTCCGAGATGGTCAGTTGGCTCAAGTAGGGGCCCGAATTTTCAGCACCCGAAAAGTCCCGAAGTTTTTCCGAACCTCGGTTTTCGTGAAGGTCAGACTCCTCCCTTATTTCCAGTCCAAACCCCGTCTCTCTACGACCTACCGTTTGGAAGTTACGGCTGTTTGAAATTTTCCAATATGGCGGCGCAACTGTCAAAGTTCAATTTCAAATTGAATTTGCGCCGCTTCTGGTGGTCCCAGAACGACGGGATTTCCACTGTTTCGGGGAAGTATGACCCTCTCTACCTATTTGGATCACTTCCAGACGTCCAGAATTTGACGTCTCGGATTCGGTCTGGATGGTGGGGGGTGGGTGTATTTTGTCCCTCTAAGGCCTAAATCGAAATCCCCAAGTCGCTACGACAAACGGTTGTCCCGCTACGTCAAATTCAAGAAAACCAAGATGGCGGCCGAACTGTCAAAGTCGGGTTTTAAATTTTAATATCTCAGGTCCTATGCGTCCTAGAGGACTGCGGTTTTCTCTGGGCAGTTCGGCTTGACCTTGGCCTTAGTCTGCAAGTGGTCCGAATACAGTTTTCGACCTTCAAGATTTTTTCCAAAATTTTTTGGAATTTTGTCGTTTTTAAACTTGGGGTCTACAGGTACTTATATTTACACAATTTTTCCGTTTCTCCGGTGTTCCTGAGACACAGGGTTCACGAGATATTTAATTTTGAATTTTACCTGAAAAATACCGGTTTTTTCAAAATTTTTGTTTTAAGACTTAGGAACCTGGTCCTTGGGCTTATTTAAGTCGAAAGGGGTGCTATGAAGTCAAATACAATGCCAAAAAGTATTATTTTCTATTTATTTTTGAATTTTTGCTATATTTCACAAAAAATTTAATATCTCGAGAACCGTACAAGATAAAATCAAGCAAAAAACGTCATAAAATATCTTAAATATAAAACTATCTTATTCTAAACTAAGTTAAATTATTCTAATACAAATTTTTTTGGAAAACTCAAAAAATAAAAATTTTCACTAAAGTGTCCTTAAAGTGGTCCAAAAAATTGTCCAAAAATCTGTGACTTCGTGAGTGTGTTCCTTGGTCGAGCGCGCAGCAGATTCTTCAATAAAAAATATAGGGTCTGCCTGAACTTTTCTCACTATTCACTCTTAAAGTTTGAGTTTTTAAAATGAAATATTTCCAAAACTAATTGTCCAAAAAATCTGTTTTAAATACCGTTTAGGTCCAGATGGTGTGCCGCTTCGTCCCACGTTGTCAAAAAATGCCGCTCGCGTCCGGATCTATGACCACGACGCCACGTGGTTTTTGTTTTTCTGGCGATTGTACTTCAGCCGGTAGTTGTATTGCGGCGCTGAGGGTGTCGGCGTGTAGAGCTTAATGCGACGCTTCCAACGGTGTATTGCACTCGTGTGTTGCGACCTCCTGTCGCACTGCAAATAGCGTTTTGCTTCAACTTAACCTCACTTTTCACTGTTTTTAACACTTAGCGGTTTTTTGGGGCGTCCGCCACTTACACACTGCAATCCTTCGGATGGCGCGCACTGTCCCGCACACACTGGTTTTTGTTTGGAGCCAATCGGGCTAAAATTGCCACGTCCACGAATTTTTAAGAGCGGAGCTTTGCGAAAACGATGTTGCTACAACGCCCGGTGGCACGTGACTGGTTAGGTTAGGTTAGGTTAGGTTAGGTTTTTTTTTTTTTTTTTTTTTTTTTTTTTTTTTTCTTTTTTTTTTTTTTTTTTTTTTTTTTTTTTTTTCCTATGCTTCTACCTCCAACATGATCGGAGCCTGTATTTTCTGGTTTCTCTTTCATGCCAGTTCTCGCTTATTTGCTTCTCGCACTTTCATTCTACATACAATTCTTTCTTGCATTCATCATCTTTCGTACTTTTTTGTGGGTGGGATTCCCACCTATATCTCTATCTCTATCTATACTATATATATTCTATTTATTTATTTATTTTCATTTCTCATGAGATTCGGGATGGGTGGGTGAATCAATTTCAACACATATCTTTTATTGTTTTACAGTTTTGTCACATTTCTTACATCTATTTCCCTTAAACTATATTTATTACATGTTCTTAGTACTATTTTTTATTGCATTATATAAAGTTTTATGCTTAACATTAATATAATCATTATATTATGTAAACATAATTTATGAGCTCTCGTTTCGTTTTGCTACTTGTTTACAAATTTTTTCACAATAGTTTAAGAATTCCTCTCTGTTAGCTGATGTTATTAACTCTTTCATATTTGCTAGTTTTAAGTTTAAGTTTAATTTCATTTCCAGGTCAAACCGCATTTGGTCATGGACAGGACACTCCAGCAAGATATGCGGCACCGTCTCCCTGACTGCGGGGTCACATATGCACGACGGGCTCTCTTTACATTTAAATCGATGTAGGTATTCCGAGAACCCGCCGTGGCCCGTCATCAGTTGGGTTCTTATACCTGTTGGCTGTATTTTCCGTACCATTTTGTAGGCATTTACTGCGTCCGGGAAAAATAATTTTGTTCCAGAGGCGGTGTCGCTATCGACATATCTCCGGTTCCATTCCTCAATCGTTGCCGTTCGAATGGCTCGCTTTACGAATGAAACCGGACACCTGTCGTAATTTGGTTTTCGCTTTGACCCAACGGCGGCCTCCTTTGCCAACACATCCGCCCTCTCGTTCCCTTCCAGTCCGGCGTGAGCCTTTATCCAGTGCAAGGTTACCATTTTGCCCTGCCGGGATGAGGTTCGAAGGTTATCCCTGGCTTCTACTGCTAGAGGGTGGAAACATTTTCGATTTTGGATTGTTTGGAGGGCCGCCATTGAGTCACTGTAAATTCCAAATGTCTTTTCCCTGCTCGCTGTGATCTCTCTCGTAGCTTTGCACAGCGCCAAGAGCTCAGCCTGGTAGACTGTGCATTGTTCGGAGAGAGCAAGTTTGTGGGCTTTGATCTCAGTTTCGCCTTTCCATATGGATAACGCGGCCCCAACCTTGCCCCCAATCTTGCTCCCATCCGTAAAGATGCGAACTTGGTAATTACTGTAGCTGTCTACTTGTTGTTGGTCTACCAGACTTATGACTTCCAGGTCGCTGTGCTCAGCCGGGTGGGGTGCTTCCATGGCCGAAGACATCCGTTCTACCTCCCGATCCAGCAGTGCCGACTGGGGCACTCCTTTCTTTGCCTCGTACAAAGAAGCCGCCTCTTGAACTCTGAGGTCTAATGGGAGCATCCCAGCGAGCAGCAGTGCTGAGTTTAATGAGACTGTTCTATATGCCTTGCATATCTTTTGGGCAAAACCTCTTTGTACGGTGTTAAGCTGTTTTATCACTCCCAGTTTTTTGGCGGCGGGTGCCCACGCGCTTGCGGCATATAGAACGACCGGCTCCACTGCCGCCGTGTAAATAGTGCGGATGACCTCCGGGTGCAACCCCCAGCTTACACGGGCCGTCCGGGCCAACTTTTTATACATATTAAGAGCCTTCCTACAGACGCCCGCCACATGCTGGTTGAATGTTAGCTTGTGGTCGATGGTGAGGCCCAGTATTTTTATTTCGTTTGACATGGCTATGTTCACCCCGCCCATGCTCAGGCGTGGTGCATCGAATTTTAGTTTTCTAGTAATTACCATTGCGCATGTTTTGTGTGGAGCAAATTTCAGTTTGTGGTCGATGCCCCACGTCCGAACATGTTCGAGGGTCGCATTTGCCTGCGTTTCTATGTCTAGGGCCGTGTCGCCATCGAAAATCAACACCACATCATCCGCGAACGCCTGGCAGAAGACTCCGTTCTGCTCCAGTTTTCTCAGCAGAGGGTCCAGGAGGAGATTCCACAGAATGGGTCCCCCTATGGATCCCTGGACACACCCCTTGTTTGTGCCTTTGTTATATTCTTGTCCAGCGTATCTCACTGTTACTTTCCTATTTTCTAGATAGCTGTCGATGGTCCGTCTCAAGTTCATCGGGCAGTCTTCTTCTGACAGTCTCGTTTTTATGGCAGGCCACCATGCGCTGTCGAAAGCTCCCTCTATATCCAGTGATATCATGGTAAGCAGCTTTCTTGCTTTTAATTTACCTTGTATGTGCTGCATCAGGTCATAGAGGGAGTCTTCGGTGCTTCTTTGGGGCATAAAACCGTACTGCTTAGGACTGATTTTTGGTAGTATATGGTGCTTGAGGCGGGCCACCAACATCTTCTCATATATCTTGCCCAAGACAGGCAAAAGCCCAATCGGCCTGTAAGATTTGGGCAAAGTATAGGACTCCTTACCGGGTTTTTTGAGTACTACCACTGTGGCCTCTTTCCATATCTTTGGAAAGTAATAGTGTTCGAGGCACTTATTTAATAGTGCCAGGAAGAAGTCGGGACTACATTTTATGGCTTGGACGCATATGTCAGCGGTGAAGCCGTCGGATCCTGGTGCCTTTTTTGGATTAAATGACCTCATCGTCGCATTAAGCTCGCTCTGCGTAAACGGGGGGTCATGTTTTTCATCATGATGCCTCACGTTTACTTTTTGCGCTAAGTCTCTGATGCGACGATGGTTCATCGTATCCTCTTTTTCGCTGTCATCGGGATAAAAGGTTCTGGCTAGTAACTCCACCGATCCTCGTTCATCCAACGTTTTTCCCTCGTTCTGTAACAGCTGGTCTTCCTCTCGCTTAGTAATTCTTCCCATCACCCTATATATCCCCTCCCACACTCCCTCCCGATCCTGCTTACAGCAAAACTCCTTCCAACTCTCCGTCTGTGCAATTCGTACAGCATTCTCATATTCTTCTTTTTCTTTCAGGTAGAGGTCGATCACCATTGCTCTCCGGATGGGCGCGGCATTGCGAATTCTGCGCTTTTTGGTGGCTACGCTTCTTTTCTTCTCTGCAAGTTCCTGGGACCACCATGGCAAGGTGAGTGTGTTTGCGTTCTTTTTGTTTGGTATAGTACTTTTACATGTGTTCGTAATGGCTTGTGTGTAATTGTTTAATATTTCGTCTATTTGTTCTGTGTTGTGTACATTTTCCAGGTGTTGTGTAGTGAGTAGAGTGTCTTGCAAAGCTTGGGTCAGTTTCCCATGAAACTGCTCCCAGTTTGCTTTTCTCGTGTTATAAATGCGTGTTGTTCTGTGTATGTTAGTTCCTTTCGATGGTTTTAGGTTTATTTTAAAAGTAATACCGTTGTGGTCTGAACTTGTAAGGCCTTCGTTCACTTGCCAGTTTTCGACTAATTCGAGCGTATCAACAGAGCAAAATGTTACGTCCACATAGCTGCTGTACCTTTTTCCACCTCTTATTGTATCAAATGTTGGAGTTGTACCTGTATTCAGGATCTGGAGTTCTAGTTCCTCTAGCAGTCCACTCAGCTCTTTCCCTCTCTCGTCTTCGATTTGGCTTCCCCACCAGGTACTTTTGGCATTGAAATCGCCTCCAGCGATGATCTTTACCTGACCCATCTCCTTATGCACTTTTTTGAGGTGTTCAAGGTATTCCACCATGGGTTTATCAGGCTCGAAGTACAGGGACACCATCACTATTGTCCAGGCTATTGTTCGGGCTTTCACCACTACGATGTTCTTTGTGGTGAGGTCAGGGTATTGTGTGACGTCGAGATCATCATCGAAGATCATGACCGCCGCTTTCACAGGTCCCTCTTCCACTTTTTTGTCTTGAAAGATCCTAACCCCTGGATATCCCTGCACCTCTCCTTCCTTCCCCACATAGGGCTCCTGAATCATCGCGATGGCCGTTTTGCGCTTTTTGGCTTCCAGCAAGAGTTCGGTAGTAGCCAGTTTGCTGCGCTGGAGGTTTGCCTGCATACATTGGTATCCTTTGTTCTCCGGGGCCACCTTAGCAGTACGCCACGGATGCCCGGGCTAATGTGTCCCACTTTCTCCTGACTGGGCACTCATTGCTAAATGCATCGTGGGCGCAGTTTTCCATTTTGGCCCGAGTACAATTTATGCACGCTGCTGCTTCTCCTGTGAGTTTTTCCGGGCATGCTTCTCTTAAGTGCGGTCCACCGCAGTGGCCGCACAGGTCTGCTGGCTCTTTGCAGAATCGCCGACTGTGGCCATAGCCCAGGCAGCGCGTGCATTGCACTAGGGGGCTCTGGTCCTCTACGCGGATACTCTGGAGATCTATCCTCAGGCGCTTTCCTTCAAGTGCTCTGTTCCAAATTGTGGGGGATACCCTTAGAACGACGTGGCAAGTTAGTGGATTTCTTGCTTTTCTGCGGTATTTGATCTCCAGGTGTCTTTCCTCTTCGTCGAGGCCATGGAAAACATCCCGATTCTGATTTTGGAGGGCCCTTATTATGTCTTCGTCGCTATTTATCTGTAGCACGTCTCTCATTATCAGAAGCGGGTTTTTGTTTTTCACTTCCTCGACGTTGAGGTCGACTCCCTGGCTCTCCATCCTTTCTCGGAATTTGTCCCTCTCTCCTTTGGTCCCGAATCCCATAAGTACCTTTCTGTCCTTCGCCTTTCTTACCCTTTCCACCTTTATCCATCCCTCCTTGGCGTCAGCCGCTTTTCTTACTCTGTCCAGGACCTCCTCACCTGTTTCAGTTTCGTTTTTGGAGGTGATGACAACGGTGTGTAAGGTGCCTCTTACTTCCGGTCTGACTTTAGGGACCGCACTGGGCGGTCCCGCTGTCACGCCGGCATATGTCGCCGTTGTCACCATCCTTTCGAGGGTCTCCTGTTGAGTCTTCACCGAGGCCTTCAGCTCATCCATTTTACTATTGTTTTCTTTGATGAGCCTGGTTTGCTCTTCCAGTTTTAACAGGAAGGTGTCGGTGTCTGCCACGGCCAAGTTATTTGTGGCCTCTTTGTTGTCCTCGGGCATCTCCCTGTTTGCTACTGGTTTCCCTTTACTTGTATCGGCATCGGCCTCCTTTTTTGCCCCGGTTTCAGCTTCCTTCACGAGCTGGTACAGCCGGTCCAGGGCCACCAAGACGTCGTTTTTGATTGACGTTTTGACATTTTTCCCATCTTTTATGCTTTTGGTCGCCATGTCGTGGAGGACCCGGGCCTCTGCCGTCCTGCTCGAGTAGACCTTTTTTGTTTTTGTAGGTGCGACGGTATGCTTTTTCGCTGGTGATATAGTTATCGTATTTTGCCTTTTCGGGCCTAAGGTGGCTGTGGTTATAGTTGTAACCTTGTTCTCCTGTGCCAGAGCTTCGTTTTGCTTTGCCTGGCCGGCCTGCATTGTTGTACTGGCATTGGGGGCTTGAGTGGAGCCATTTTCACTGCTGCTCGCTGCTTCCCACTCCCCTATGCTCCGTCTCACGCTCTTCTCCGGGGTTTTTTGTTTGGGGGGAGCTGAGTCCCCCATCTGTTTGACCGGGCTTCTACCGAGGATCATGTCGAGGTATTTGTGTCAGTCAATAGGGACCAACCCAATATACTTAATCTTACTACACTCTACACTCAAAGTATAGTTGTCAACTAATTGTTTTCCGCCTCTGTAAAAGGGAGGCGGCGCTCTGGTAATTTTACTTACCGTCAGTGTAGGTTAAAATAGAAAATAAGTAAAAATAAAAAGAAAATTAAAAATGTAGAGTCAAAATTTTTGTTTTACAGGTGTAGAGTCGCAGACTCTACTATCAAATTAAACTACTACGACTGTATGTATAAACACAGAAATCACTTAAATCTAAGATATAACTAATTTTTTACAAAAAATTTTTGAGCTCTACCTAGAGCCAAATTTCTATGCTCAAGAGGTAGCTCTCCCCGAGCCCTTTCCAGCGATACCAAACACGGCTATCCTAGTCCCAGGAGTTCCCGAGCAGTAGCGATTTAAAGTTTCTGGTATCGGTCTCCAGAACCGGTTTCAAATCAGGTATCTTACTGTAACTCGGGAACCGATGGCCCAATTTTGCCGTGCTTGGGCTCGTTTTACTGTGCTCGACGAGCTCTATCCCCTGGGCTAACTTTCAGGACTAAAAATTTTTTGAAAAATTTTTATTCCTGAAAGTTCTGAAGAATTCTGGAGTGTGAGTACCTACACAGAGGAGGTCGTGCCTGTACCCCTGCAAAAAACCCCGGTCCTCTACGACTTACCGTTTGGGAGATATCTTGGTTTGAGTCTTTCCAAGATGGCGGCGAGAACTGTCAAAGTTCAACTTTGACCGCTGATATCTCCCGTTCCCGGGGTCGCAGAAAACCCGGATTTTGGGCTGGTACGCTAATCTTAACCTATACTGTCGCGTGAGACCACTTTCAGGCCTCAAAAATTTTCAGGAATTTTCGGACTCAAAAACGCCCGAAATTTCCTGAAAAGAGTTGAAGGTGGTGGATGTGCCTGCTCTGTCCTCCAGGAAAGAAACCGCGAGTCTCCAGGCCCCCGGGTTGCCGAGATATTGCAGCTCGAAAAACGGCAAGATGGCCGCCGAACTGTCAAACTTGATGTTTGAGGGCCAATATCTCGGGAACCAGTGGCCGGAGAGATTTCGGGTTTTCTTCCCTGCTATTTTCCTTATCCCCTCTGTCAAATAAAAGTGGTCCCAACACTTAGAAAATTTTTTCAGGATTTTCACCTGAAACCAGGGAAAGTTGGTTTCTGTCCTAAAGTTAATACCTGAGGTGAAAATCCGAACTTTCTACGACAAGCGGTTACCGAGGAATTACAATTTGAAATTTGATACCCGAAAAAAACAAAATGGCGATTTTTCGGTTTCCGGTCGATTTCAATGCTACGGGGTCCGCGTTTCCGCTTTCCCGGGGTGAAATACCTGTTCTATATCTAAACTAAGTGGGAAAAAACTATAATTATTATTAATTTAGAATTTATGGCCAAAAAAGGGTTAAAAATGAATATCTACGGAACCGCTTGACGTAAAATTGCGCAAAAAATTTTAAAATTAATATAAAATACACATCTATCACACACAATAATAAGCTGTAATGGTCCAATACAGAAAATATTCACAATCGGTATTTTTCACAAATTTTGAAAAACTTAAAAGTTTTCTAACTAAAAAGGTCCAGAAAATTCTTAAACTTCGCAGATGTGTTGTCCCAGCTAGCGCGCACCAGATTTTGCTTTAAAAAGTATACAGTCTGACTGAAGTTTCCAAGTTATTTCAATTTGAATTTTGAATTTTAAAAAGTCAATTACTCACTGATGAAAGGTCCAAAAATTTTGTTCTAAATGCCTTAACACTCCAGGTACTAAGCCGCTTCTTTGTGTATTGTCCGATTTTGCCGCACGCCTCTGGATCGCTGACCACGCCACCACGTGGTTTTTGTTTTTTTGGTGATTGTACTTCAGCCGATGATGGTATCGAGGCGCTGAGGATGTCCGCGTGTAGACCTTAATTCGGCGCTTCCGTTGATGTATCGCACTTGTGTGTTGCGATCTCCTATCGCACTGCAGATAGCTTTAAAGTTCAACTTAACCTCACTTTTCACTGTTTTTTGAACTTTGCGGTTTTTTTGGGACGTCCGCCACTCACACACTGCAATCCGTCGGATAGCGCGCACTGTTCCACACACGCCGGTTTTTGTTTGGGGCCGATCGGGCTAAAATTGCCACGTCCACGAATTTTTTAGAGCGGAGCTTTTCGAAAACGATGCTGCTACGACGCCCAGTGGCACGTGACTGGTTAGGTTAGGTTAGGTTAGGTTAGGTTAGGTTAGGTTAGGTTAGGTTAGGTTAGGTTAGGTTAGGTTAGGTTAGGTTAGGTTAGGTTAGGTTAGGTTAGGTTAGGTTAGGTTAGGTTAGGTTAGGTTAGGTTCGGGGGGGTGTCGTGGTGACGTGCTTGCGACCCCGTTGCACCCCCCTTACGGCATAGACGGAAACGCCGCAGGGGTTTTAGTGGGTATTCTTCTCCCCTCCCTCTGAATAGCAGAGGGAGTTACGGGAGGAGGGAGTCCCACATATCACCCCCCGATGGGCGTCCCCAGCCCGGGGGTGAATGCATAAACGCATTTCCCCTGCGACAAAAAAAAAAAAAAAAAGGTTAGGTTAGGTTAGGTTAGGTTAGGTTAGGTTAGGTTAGGTTAGGTTAGGTTAGGTTAGGTTAGGTTAGGTTAGGTTAGGTTAGGTTAGGTTAGGTTAGGTTAGGTTAGGTTAGGTTAGGTTAGGTTAGGTTAGGTTAGGTTAGGTTAGGTTAGGTTAGGTTAGGTTAGGTTAGGTTAGGTTAG
>NW_026946801.1:110000-130573 GCF_963556715.1 Cydia fagiglandana | reverse complement strand
TGACCTAGCCCCAAACTAAGCATAGCTTGTACCCATACATACCCATACAAGCTAGCTATGGGTACTAGGCGACAATATAAACATACTTATACATAGAAAACAACCATGACTAAGAAACAAATATCTGTGTTCTTCACATAAATAAATGCCCTTAGCGGGATTCGAACCCAGGACCATCAGCTTCGCAGGCAGGGTCACTACTCACTAAGCCAGACCGGTAGTCTTGTTGCAAATGTTGCTAAATTTTTATGTATTCACAATCAATCACAATGTGTAATGGTGAATTTGGATGAGTCGGATGTCTACAAATACAGTTCCATGGCCATCTCATGTTATGTAAATAGAGATCTTTTGATTTTAAAAATTTGACAACATCCGCAAAATACTACCATTGTATAATCTGCAGACATGGAAAATTTATATGAGTACATAGATAACATGGGATTTCAGTTGTGAGAAAGGAACCCTAACTACTTATATGTAAATTGGCGAATCATAAGCAACACCTGTTGCTATTATAAAGTTTTAACTCTCATAGAGTATTTGTAGACGATATGCTAATTCCTTTTGCTCTTGTAATAGCCTTGCTCAAAACATGACAAAATAATTAACCACATTTTTAGCACAAAACCACTTAAATACAAGGGCGCGTTGATAATACAACACACTACATATCACATTTTATCACAAAATTGAATTCCCACACGGTTTTCATAGTAAATATGCAAATATTTGGGTACCTACTCTATCATAATATAAAAATTCAATAAACGCACAGTTATAAATCCCAAAGACTTTTTAAGAGCCTCTGTTTTGCCGTTATGAGTTTTATTCCCTTAAATTTGACGATAACAAAACGTGTATACTTAGTGATAATATGGGTGATATAAGAATATTATTTTTGGCATTTTAAGCCACTACAGGAGGATTTTTTGTTTTTAAGATAAGTATATCCTGGTATATCTAAGGTATTTAATAAACAACATATCCGCCATATAAATTAATAGATAGTGTTCTGTTAGATACAAGCATAATTATAATCGCAGTGTCAAAATAGGAATGGGAGGCCGCCCTTGGGACCGATGTAATTTTTATTAACATACTAATACCATTTTTTAAATACTTCATCGTGTAAAAAATGTTATAATAAATATCTTTTGTCTAAGATCAACTATTATTATAGAGATAAACCACAGCGCGTCCCCAAAAACGACCGTTGTTGTAGGCGATTATTTATTTGGACGACGCGCGAAATCACATACGGTTTTAATTACATTGTGGACTGAAAAGAAACGCGCATGCGAGTTCGCACGCGTAATTATAACACATAAATTACACTTACTGCAGTTTCTTCCATTATTATCTTCAAACACAAACACAGCACGGTAGTAATGAACGGTAACGCTTGCGTTGCGTCTAAACTGAAACAAAAGGAAATATGGCAGTGTTGCCAACTCGGGTTTTGAAAAAATGCTAGAAAAATGTCTAGATTATGCCAAATAATTTTGAAATATGCTAAAATGTCACTTGAAATTAGACACTTAAAACTATAGTTCGTTTTTTTTGGCATTAGAAATTAGGTAAACAATCTTGATGTGTATTTTAAATGAAAAACACATTTTAAAAATAAGTTACGGCAAATATGTAAAAATTATGAATCTAATGGGTCCATATTGGCTCATATACAATTTATTAATCGAATATTTCTAATAATACCGATTTGTAGTCATAATCATCGTTTCTCCGAAAATTGTTACTCATATATTTTTTTTATAGTTTTTTGTACTACTACCTACATTATTCATAACGATATATATTCCGTTTTTTTTTACTCATAATGTTGTCACTGAGAATGTATCTGTGCCCATAATGTTATTTGTAAGAATTTCTCGAAGACTAAGGCGGGAGCATTTGCTCTCGCTACACTCGCTCACTGTGAGGATCACAGCATTTCGGTTCTGTGAGGGTCGCAGTTCTAACCTAACCTAACCCACTTTTCTGGCAGCATTTCGGTTCTGTGAGGGTCGCAGTTCTAACCTAACCTAACCCACCTGTTTGGCAGCATTTCGGTTCTGTGAGGGTCACAGTTCTAACCTAACCTAACCCACCATTCTGGCAGCATTTCGGTTCTGTGAGGTTCGCAGTTCTAACCTAACCTAACCCACCATTCTGGCAGCATTTCGGTTCTGTGAAGGTCGCAGTTCTAACCTAACCTAACCCACTATTCTGGCAGCATTTCGGTTTTGTGAGGGTCGCAGTTCTAACCTAACCTAACCCACCTGTCTGGCAGCATTTCGTTTCTGTGAGGGTCACAGTTCTAACCTAACCTAACCCACTTTTCTGGCAGCATTTCGGTTCTGTGAGGGTCGCAGTTCTAACCTAACCTAACCCACCTTTCTGGCAGTATTTCGGTTCTGTGAGGGTCGCAGTTCTAACCTAACCTAACCCACCTTTCTGGCAGCATTTCGGTTCTGTGAGGGGCGCAGTTCTAACCTAACCTAACCCACCTTTCTGGCAGGATTTTAACCTGACTTGACCTACTTTTCTGTTTATTTTTGTCTTTTTTTTTTCTTATTTAGAATTTACTATTGCAATCGATATGTCGAGTAATAATATATACATAAATTTTAGTAATACAGATATTTATGTAGAATGACATTATGAATATAATAAATTCGAAGTTCCAATGAGTATTGTTTAAAATGAAAATGTATAATGATCATTAGGATGTAAAATTGTATGAGATACATTTTCGGAGTTTCAATAATCGAATTTGCAATTTTATATGAACTTTGGCGCACCCTGAATCTAATACAATCATTTATATTTTTCTGCTTTCATATATAATAGCTTTTGTATTTTAAAAAGCGTTTTTCAATTAAAAGACATGTCAAGATCGCTTACCTTCTTGCAAGTTCTTTCTAATGCTAAAAAAACGAACTATAGAGATGCCCCGAATAGTGAACTTGGACGAATACCGAATATTCGGCCCCTCTCTATTCGGCGACCGAATATACGCATGACATGCGAACATTTTGAGTCACAATTAATATTAAAACTGATTGCCAACAAAGCACAACGTTTGCTAAGATATATTTTTATGCATTAATGAATGTAGTTTAGAGCCAATCAAATCAGACCCATGATAAAAATAAAATATTTTGTAGTCAACAAATGCTCAAAAACGTGCCTCCGTATTTAACTCTTTTCCAAGAATACATTTTAAATATGAAATGTATTATTTTTTTGTGTAATTTTTCTTTTAAGGTAAGTGCAACAGATATTCGATTCGAACATTCGGCCAAATTCCGAATATTCGGCAAAGTGGCCGAATAGTTGCCGAATATTCGTGGCATCTCTACTTAAAACATATACATTTTTCAAATTTGCCACCTTTTTCTACTGACAAGATCTGCTTGACCAACTTTATATAGATAGACCATCGACGTCCTTCAGTCCACAAGTCAAAATTCATATGAGAATATGGACCACATACAGCTATGCTAAATGGAAAATTTTGGTGTCAAAGCGAGTGAAAATATGCCAGATCTGGCATCATTTATGCCAAGTTGGCAACACTAAAAAATGATATTCCGTCGTTATGACGCCAATGTCCAACCTTTATCTATTCTTCGCCGGATGGCGTGGACGGTTTCCTTTGTTATTTTACAATTATAACACATATCAGTGAAAGACCATATGTCTTAATTAATATAAAAAATGCATTATACAATTCTACTGGGCAATTTAATGTCATCAAGGTATCAAACCAAAATTTGTTTATAAAAGTATTTCTCTGACCTTGTTATTGTCAAGGACTTCTGCCGTACGTACGCGGCGTGGCGCGTGCAAAATGTTTTCGCTTTCTTGCCACCTGTGCGTCCGAGGGCGCCACTGCAGCGTGCGTTTAGAATTTAAAATAACTGGTGTAACTATAATGCCGGCTACATACGTAACTATAAATCGTTGCGATTAATGCCGGCTACATACGCAGTTTTATCTGCCGTGTGTATGACAAATCGTTACGATAATCGACAACGATTTGTCACAGGTACACACGGTAAATAAAACTGCGCAGTTCGGACTGCACAGTTTAATCGCTACGATTTATAGTTACGTGTGTAGCCGGGGTAAGTTGGCGAAAGCATAATAGACGGTGGCGTAAGTTGAAGTTTAAAATAACAAGTAAAAATTTAGTGTTTCCAATAATCATCATCATTATCATCATCAGGTCCATTTCATCAAATTGGTGGTTTTCAAGAGAAAATGTTCGAGTTGGCTAAAAAAAACCGGGCAAGTGAGGGTTCCGTACCATAATGCAAAAAACAAAAACGGAAAAAATGCAAAAAAAAACGGTCACCCATCCAAAGTACTGACCACGCCCGACGTTGCTTAACTTTGGTCAAAAATCACGTTTGTTGTATGGGAGCCCCATTTAAATCGTTATTTTATTCTGTTTTTAGTATTTGTTGTTATAGCGGCAACAGAAATACATCATCTGTGAAAATTTCAACTGTCTAGCTATCACGGTACGTGAGATACATCAGATACAGCGGTGACAGACAGACGGACGGACGGACGGATATGGAACCACCTTGGAGGTAATTCCTATCAAACAAAAAAAATAATCAAATCGGACCATGGGTGTCGGAGTAATCGCTGAACGTACATAAAAAAAATAGCCACAACTATAAACACAGAACTTCCTTCTATAAACTTGAAGTCGGTTAAACATGGTTGGTCAAGCAGATCTTGTCCGTAGAAAAAGGCGCGAAATTCAAATGGTATGGAACCCTTCGTGTGCGAGCCCGACTTGCACTTGGCCGGTTTTTAGGGTTCCGTACCCAAAGGGAAAAACGGGACCCTATTACTAAGACTTCGCTGTCCGTCCGTCCGTCCGTCCGTCTGTCACCGGGCTGTATCTCACGAACCGTGATAGCTAGACAGTTGAAATTTTCACAGATGATGTATTTCTGTTGCCGCTATAACAACAAATACTAAAAACAGAATAAAATATAGATTTAAATGGGGCTCCATTACAACAAACGTGATTTTTGACCAAAGTTAAGCAACGTCGGGAGTGGTCAGTACTTGGATGGGTGACCGTTTTTTTTTTGCTTTTTTTTGTTTTTTTTTTTTGCGTTATGATACGGAACCCTTCGTGCGCGAGTCCGACTCGCACTTGCCCGGTTTTAATAAATATCGATGATATACCTGCACAGTATACCTAATAAATAATGATATTATAGAAAACTTGCAGTCATTAATTTGTTTAATTATAAACTGTATTTACCCTTATAATTATATATTATTGAAATAAGAGTTGACTTCATTAAAATGAATATTTAATTTACACTATGTTTCATTTATTTTTCCATTTTAATTTTAACGCCATCTATGAGATGCAGCATGCTTTTTCAGTATTTAGAAATACGTTTTACAAATCAGTGTCCTGTTAGTTCATTTAAAGTCGCTACTTCTTGCGTGGCGCTGTTGTATCGTCATTGTATCTAGGGTCGGTCGGGACGGGTGGCGTGAGGGGAGGCTCGATTGTAGATTTCATTTGGGTACGGGAACGGCCTTAAGGAACGGCTTTTAAAAATAAGTTACGGCAAACATGTAACAATTATGAATCTAATACGATCGTTTATATTATATTCTTCTGCTTTCATAAGTTTTTGATTTTTAAAAAGCGTTTTTCAATTAAAAGACATGTCAAGGTCGCTTACCTTCTTGAAAGTTCTTTCTAATGCTAAAAAACGAACTACCTATAGTAATAAAATACAGAATACATTATTTATGTGCATAGTCCAGTTATGAAACTACTGACGCCATCTATTGCTTAACGTGGTAATCGTTCCAGGGCAGTATTTGATTTTATTCCAACTTACAATATGTATAATATTAAACAAATAATGAATTTATGATAAATTATGTGATGTTTATCATATCCTATTCTAATACCCAAATAGTAACTTTTATTGCTTAACATATAACTCGGCTCAGTATGGTACCACTGTCGCCATCTGTTGAAAATCTTAGTATTTCAAGTAATGTGCTGTAACTGTTATCACATATTTGTTATTTTGCCTAATTTTCACGAGTTCCGATTTTTATTTATTTCATTTATTTTACCTTTACATATTAACAATCCTTTGAACGGCCGTCATTAACTAATCAAAATGCCATATTTTTTAATATAGTTGTGTTTGCTCAGAGCATAAAAAGGTCAACCACGGCGTTGCATGAACAAGAGATTTTCTTTGGCAGGATTGATCCTTAGGACCCAAGGATGGAATTAAGAAGTGGAGCCACCCAGATTTTTGCTGCAAGTCCGGTGGGGGGGTTTTTAAGCGTCTGCGACGTCTGAGGTTAATAATTATTTAAGTTTAGGTTTTAAGTCAAGTTTAGTATCATTTTCAACTAAATCAAAGATGTAGACATATATTTCATCGAAATCGGTTCAGCGTTTATTGATTTTCCATACAATCCTACACCTTACCTTTCATTTTTAAGGTATTTTTTTCGGAATAAAAACTATCCTATGTTCTTCCTCGGGACTCAAACTATCTCTATACTTACCAAATTTTATCTAAATCGGTTCAGCGGTTATTGAATCCCCATACAAATTTCCTCCTCCCTTTTCACACCCTTAAGGGATGATTTTTGAGATTAAATGTTTGCTATGTTATTCCCCGGGACTCAAACTATCTCTGTGCCAAATTTTAACTAAATTGGTTCAGCAGTTTAAGCGTGAAAAGGAATTTAAAAATAAAGTATTCTTTAGGGTTCCGTACCCAAAGGGTAAAACGGGACCCTATTACTAAGACTTCGCTGTCCGTCCGTCCGTCCGTCCGTCCGTCCGTCTGTCCGTCTGTCCGTCTGTCACCAGGCTGTATCTCACGAACCGTGATAGCTAGACAATTGAAATTTTCACAGATGATGTATTTCTGTTACCGCTATAACAACAAATACTAAAAACAGAATAAAATAAAGATTTAAATGGGGCTCCCATACAACAAACGTTATTTTTAACCAAAGTTAAGCAACGTCGGGAGTGGTCAATACTTGGATGGGTGACCGTTTTTTTTTGCTTTTTTTTTGTTTTTTTTTGCATTATGATACGGAACCCTTCGTGCGCGAGTCCGACTCGCACTTGCCCGGTTTTTTAAGATATGTTTATAGATTAAAAGACCAAAAGTTCAGAAAATTAGTATCGCTGATTTTAGCGGTATTTAGATATTTACCCCTTATTCATAAACATTTACTAAAGTTAACAAGCCGTTAATAATCGTTTGTCCCTTTCCATTATACCGATATGTCGGAAAGGGACAAACGATTATTATCGGCTTCTCAACTTTAGTAAACGTTTATGAATAAGGGGGTTAGTTTATACTCGAGAGTGAATAGCCGAATTTCGTCAGCTTAGCTAAGAACTATCTTGGCGTATTTTGCAAACATTCGCTTTTTTTGTTTGCACACAGAAAGTCTGGGTTCGATCCCCAGTGAGACATAACCTTTTATATTTTATTTTTTTTGTATTATTGATTGATCAAACCGCTGTGTGGCGCTGTCATCGTGCACGGTCCCAATAAGCTATGCTCGCGAGGTCTACAACTCACAGAGCCACTAGTTTAACGCTGATTTACTTATGTACTTTCAAAATTATGAAAAATACAAAAAGTGGCAAAGTGGATTGTCGTTAGGAATCAAGATGACAAAGTAAGTTTTTGAAAGCTCCATTAACTGTTAAAGCTTTGAATACTACTGCCACACCCCGGACACTGGCGATAAAATGTATGAAACAAACGCGTTCCTACGCACAGACTGTGTGCGTAAGTAAGCTCGTGTAGGTAAACGCGTACCATACTTGTGTGAGTGAGATAAGACGTGTGAGGGTTCTCGCCAGTTTGTTGTCAAGTTCGATGACCTCAATTACTCAAAACTCATTGCGCGAATTAGGAAGAAATAAGAATCGTATTATGTTGTAAGGTGGGTATCTAAGCTTAATTTATACAATAGTTTCCTATTTTGAATCAGTATAAACAAAGTAACGAAAATTTTGTAAGGAAATTCAGGCCACCAACATATTACGTAAGTTGTAAACATGATTTTTTGTTCATATAGGTATTGTACTGGTTCCAGTGTGATCTGATAGGTTTTGTAAATATTTGTTTAATATTTGAATATTTTACGTGGCCTCCGCTCTGCGCACCGCGTCGTCGCGTCCTTGCCGGCCGGTAACTGTGAGGTAACCGAGAGCGGGTGGGCGGCACTTTCAACGGGAGGCAGGGAGTGTCCATACTGTACGTTAGTACTCTTTATTATACTGTGCTACTGCTCCTCACAAGCGTTTTGTTCTGGCGTCAAGCTGTACCTAGGAACAATTGAATCTAACTCCCGAAATAGCGAGACGTGAATATTTGCATCTGACGGCATTTCATATGAATTTATTTTTGGTAAATTGATTAAGTCTGATTGAATTGTGCGCCTTAACAACGGTATTAACAGCGCTTACCTCCGACCCATTGACGGCAGAATTACGCCGCGCATGCTTTTGAATCAGCACTTGCGCAAACGACATATCCCCTCTCCGATATCCCCTTCACTTGTATATGCAGACAAAATCGCGATGTATGTCTGTAATGCATCAAATTCATCATATATGTGACGTTATCTATGAAAAGGGACCTTATTGTCGATGGCGTTTACGCCATTATTAACGATGTTCCGATATAAATACAATACCGCGCGACGCTGTGCGGCATAAGCGCCATCGACAATAAGGTCCCTTTTCATAGAGAATGCCCCATATAGGCATTGTATTGTCGAATCTTAACTGTAACACGGCAAGCTTTCAAATCAATTATTAATTGTGGTTCGGCTGCTAGTTTCGAAACAAACTTCTGAAAAGCATTGAGTTTGCCTTTAATAACCTCGCGTTTGTAATTAAGTTTCCTTAAATCTTGTTAATAAGACATCGTGAAATAAAGTAAATTAAGTAATGAATGAACCTACTCAAAATAAGATGAGTTGTCTTTTAATAGAATTTGCTCTGAGAAAACATCAGGCGCTTAACTTAATTGCAATATAGATTAGAGATGCACCGGATATTCGGTTACTATCCGGTTTCCGGCCTGTCCGGCTATAATTTTCACATCCGGCCGGATACCGGGTAGTGGCGTATTATCAGGCCGGATACCGGATAGTAACATTGCTTGATTTCGGAGTTAACAAAATTGGAATAACGGCCATAGTCGTACTCGTTTATTATTTTAAAACAATTTAAACATTGCACGAGCACTCATTTCGAACCTAGAAATGAGTCCACGAGAACGTTCACTATGAAACAGATCAAAATTTACTGATTTTGTGTTCACGTGAGATTATGATAGTTTTAAATTGAAATTAT
The DNA here is from genome assembly GCF_963556715.1 of Cydia fagiglandana. Classification (NCBI taxonomy): domain Eukaryota; kingdom Metazoa; phylum Arthropoda; class Insecta; order Lepidoptera; family Tortricidae; genus Cydia; species Cydia fagiglandana. The sequence goes on along the minus strand of NW_026946801.1, from coordinate 121,161 downwards.
ACTATAGTGAATTGATTAACTAATGAATGACTGTGATTAATGAACAGTTAGGTATCAAGATGACAGTAAAATTGTGAAATTAAATCTCATGTATTGCAATGAAATGTGCTAAGAGGTTATATTTACCTACACTAATGAATACGGTTTACTAATATGTGGCCTAAAATTGTATGGCAAATTATCACTTCCCAAACTATTTTTCCCATAGTATCTGTTCGTATTTTTGCCTTCGATGTTATAATTACTAACTGTAAACCATAGGTTAAATGTTTTATTGTACTAGCATTACACAAACCACCAAAAATGAATCCACATACCTCTTTGACGAGTCTGGCGACGGCAGCTATATGCACTGGTTGATTTACACACAGATTTCAATGTTTCGACCGGGCCCAGCGTAAATCTTTATGCACACACACTTAAAGTTATGTTACAAATCTTTTTATGGTCAAACGAGTTCACTTATCACACAATTCTATGTAAAATATAGTTTTATGAACCGAGAAAAACTTTCATAACCCGACATCTTTTTAACCGAGAACCAAACTGCTCTCATTGGTCCATTTGAATGCTTGGTCTATTGCGCGACTGCGCAGTGCATCGTGGTGTTGCCATGCCATAACACAGGCAATGGATTTAAATGTTGAGAGAATGAATAATGCTTGCACAGTATCATTTGGCAAAACTATCAGATGGCAAACCAATGTTTCGCATATATAACATATGTCGCAAATGATTATTTACAATATTATTGTATGGCAAAATATTTAGTTGGTCATGTTTCAAAATGTCTTTTATTGTTATGTCGAATGTACCTATTGATAGGCATAAATTATTTTTCGCCTAATATTGTGATGCATACTACTAAATACCCTAATAATGTAGTACTCAACTACTCATGGTTCAAATTACAGTAGCATTTTATTTCGTTACGTAGGTAGTTTTTCGAAATGTGCAATTCAATGATGGAGGTGGTAATTTTGTTTACTACATTTCTGGCAACTGTTTGTTTTCGTGGGGTCGCAGTTCTTACCTAACCTAACCCACTTTTCTGGCAACAGCTCGTTTTCTAGGGGGTCGCAACTCTAATCTAACCTAACCCACTTTTCTGGCAACAGTTCGTTTTCTCGGGGGTCGCAGTTCTAACCTAACCTAACCCACCTTTCAGGCAACAGTTTGTTTTCGTGGGGTCGCAGTTCTAACCTAACCTAACCCACATTTCAGGCAATAGTTTGTTTACGTGGGGTCGCAGTTCTAACCTAACCTAACCCACTTTTCTGGCAACAGTTCATTTTCTTGGGGGTTGCAGTTCTAACTTAACCTAACCCACTTTTCTGGCAACAGTTCGTTTTCTTGGGGGTCGCAGTTCGAAGCTAACCCACCTTTCAGGCAACAGTTTGTTTTCGTGGGGTCGCAGTTCTAACCTAACCTAACCCACTTTTCTGGCAACAGTTCGTTTTCTCGGGGGTCGCAGTTCTAACCTAACCTAACCCACCTTTCAGGCAACAGTTTGTTTTCGTGGGGTCGCAGTTCTAACCTAACCTAACCCCCTTTTCTGGCAACAGTTTGTTTTCGTGGGGTCGCAGTTCTAACCTAACCTAACCCACTTTTCTGGCAACAGTTCGTTTTCTCGGGGGTCGCAGTTCTAACCTAACCTAACCCACCTTTCAGGCAACAGTTTGTTTTCGTGGGGTCGCAGTTCTAACCTAACCTAACCCACTTTTCTGGCAACAGTTAGTTTCCTTGAGGGTTGCAGTTCTAACTTAAAACATGTTGGTACATTCATCAAATCTATTAACGTAGTGGCACCCCTGCATGAAAATATGTACATACGTTTGATAAAAAATAGCCACTAACAGGGCAAATAGCCATCAAAATATATTATGAAAAGTAAGTATAAATAAATCAAAGGTTTTTTGACAATTAAGAGTTAGCTAAGTTGAATCATTTGCTCAGTGATTATTTGTCTTAATGAATTTTGGTAAAATCTACTAAATAAAATTGCAATAAAATAAAAAGTATGCGAAGTTTCAATTTTGGCAAACGTTATGTAACAATAAATAGTTAAGTATAATAAAACATTTGCTTAGTGATAAACCGTGGTAAAACGAACATCTGCTAAATAAAATTGTGATTAAATAAAAATTATGCTAAATAATAATATGCTAAGCATTAGTTAGCCAACTAAAAGTACTGCAATAAGTTAGTTGGGAAGTGAAATTAGGCGAAAAATATTTCGGCGAGATGGCAGTACACCAATGAATACCGGTAATGAATACTATTGAATATCTAGGTACTTGCTACTGGCAATGAAAACAATTAATCTACTTTCTGTACTAGATGGAAAAGTGGTGAATATGAATATGATAGAAATGTATGGGTGGTGCAGCTACAAAGGAAAACAAAAGAAATGTAAATGGAACAAAAGAAATAATAACGGTCTCACCACTCTCTTCTTCTTCTTCTTTTTAGGGGCTATATAAGGCTCCAAAGCCTATGTATCACTGCGACCATTCCTGATCTATTGTGATCGCCACCTACGACAACTCTCGATCCAAACCTGCAACTTCAAACAGCTGCAGGATCCTTTTGGTCTCGAGAGACTTTACCTCCTCCGGGCGCAATATGTGTCCGCCCAGGATTAGGTCACGAGTACGCATATATTAGGCAAGGGCACTCTGTGTGGATGTGCAAGAGCGTCTCCTCCGCCTCCATGCAGAGTCTGCACCGCCCTATCTCACGTTTCCCCATAGTGAGCATGTGCTTATTTAGGCCACAATGCCCGGTAAGCACCCTTACCAAGTTGCACAGTTGGTTCCTAGACAGCGCGAACGCGCTCACCTCTCTCGTTATCCCATTATAGTAGTTTAGAAACGAACAAAAGATTAGGATCCTGTGTTAGTAAAAGGGACACATATATTAATAGTTCATCGCTGGCTGTTCACACTGCCGGCGAGAACACTCGCTCTACTAGTTTGTCGCCGCGACAAGATAAAACTAGCTCAGCGGTACTCGCTCGGCGATGCTCGCTTCGTAGTTAGTAGCTGCGAGACCAATCAGTATGCGTGTTCAGGGCTACGCTGCACCGCCCGAGCGAGTGACGCGAGTAATAGCCCGTCGCACTCGAACACTCGCCTATAGCCGAGCGACAAAACTATTAGAGCTAACACTCGCTTCCCGCCGCTCGCCCACTCGTTTCTACTTCATCGTTCTACTCGCTTATCGCTCATCGTCGGCGGCGGTTCCGAAATTGCCGGTCAGTGAGCTTGTTTAAAATTCGAAATTCAAATTTGTAGCGTTAATTGTTTAAAATTCGAATAGCAATTGTAAAGTTACCTTGCAGACCTCGCATCTAAATATATTTGGTCATGATATTTTGAGTTTTATTCACCAGTACTAGAGTTCACTTTTATTAGCGATTTCATCAAGATGTAGCTTTATTGAATTATATTGGTGTGATATAAAGTTATGTAACTGTGAGATCCTCGTATCTCAGCCCGTACAAGATTAGAACATTGAGCTTTATTGCTTAATATATAATATTCGTAATGGATTTGAAAAATTGAAAAATCTGTTTCTGTCAGCTTAGTGGTTTAATTAATAAAAATATATGATTTTATATTAAAAAAACAGTGGAAAATTATCATCTCGTGACTATTATGGAAATTCTACTTTTTCTCCCACTCCTGCCGCAATTTTTGCCGAATGCCCTCCATCAGCCGTGCGACAGTGTCATTATAGCCACTTTCCTGCTCGCTGCGTTTAGGGTTGCCATATGGAATTGGAATTAAATGTCCTGATAAAAATTCGGACATCACCCTAAAAATCCGGACATTTCTTGTAACAGAGATTTGGCATAGCTTTAACGACGCCCCGGCGGCGGTAGCACGCTGCTTTCTGCGGTGTACTGTATCGTCGATCTACCTTTCCCTTTCCCTCCGCCCGACCCGCATCGCATTCGTTACGCAGTAGGTATATCACGTAAACATATTTTTTATAAGGTCATTCCTAAAATCCGGACACTTGCCAAGTCCGGCCGCAATCCGGACAAAGGGTCAAAAATTAACGCTGTCGCGAGTTTATCATTTTTTCCCAACCTCAAAAAGTGTTCAGCGCCGCTAAAGAGATTTTCACTTCAAAAACCGGCCAAGTGCGAGTCGGACTCGCACACGAAGGGTTCCGTACCATTATCTAAAAAAACGGTCACCCATCCAAGTACTGATCCCACCCGACGTTGCTTAACTTCGGTCAAAAATGACGTTTGTTGTATGGGAGCCCCACTTAAATCTTTATTTTATTATGTTTTTAGTATTTGTTGTTATAGCGGCAACAGAAATACGTCAACTGTGAAAATATCAGCTGTCTAGCTATCACGGTTCGTGAGATACAGCCTGGTGACGGACGGACGGACGGACGGACGGACGGACAGCGGAGTCTTAGTAATAGGATCCCGTTTTACCCTTTGGGTACGGAACCCTAAAAACAAAATTTCCTAAAGAAACAAACAAAATTTAAAAAGACATCAACGCGTGCCGACTGAACCTCATTCACTTTGATTACTATACAACACCTTATCTTAAGTACCTACTATTTAAGACTAATGCCTTGAGCATAATAACGAGGACCATCAGCATTCATCAAATCGCGCCGCATCGCGGTCACAACGAGATCGCTTACATAGGACACTTCTATGGGCATCAAAGGATTGATTGAGCCGCCTCGCGCCGCGTCCCGCCGTTTCGCTTCGGGATCGCGCGATGTTCGCCTACATAAGACGCTGCGTAAGCAAGATCCATATTTATTAAAAAACTTTCAACTTTCAACATTCTTACAGATTCTGTCAAACAACATCCCATTTGACAGTATCTGTCAATAATAATACTTAAGTAATTTTATTTTGTACTTAACCATGACAAAATATGATCTTACACTAAATTTGACAAAAAAACTGTCAAATTTGACAGTTTGACAGATCATGTCAATATACACTGCGACACTATAACATGTCACTTTGTACCAAATATTCCCATACGAAACCCAAAAAGTCGCCCAAAAATATATAAGCACAGCGATCACTGGGGCTGCAAGTGCGTTGCCGGCCCTTAAGATGAGAAATGCAGTCTACAAAAAATTACCCAACATTGACATTTAGTACTAAACTATGACAAAATATAATACTCTACACTAAATTTGACAAAAAAAAAAATTTGACAGTTTGACAGATTATGTCAATATACATTATGCCATGTCACTTTGTACTAAATATTACCATACACATAAATGCATGTATATAAGTGGCGTACACAAAGAGAGGCCTATAGGTCAGCAGTGGGCGACTGAAAGCGAAAATGATGATGATGATGATTACCATATAATTACCTATTCTATTCTATTCTATTCAATAATAATATTCAAGTAATTTTATTTTGTACTTAACAATGACAAAATATGATCTTACACTAAATTTGACAAAAACTGTCAAATTTGACAGTTTGACAGATCATGTCAATATACACTGGGACACTGTAACATGCCCCTTTGTACCAAAGATTCCCATACGAAACCCAAAAACTCGCCCAAAAATACATACGCACAGCGATCACTGGGGCTGCAAGTGCGTTGCCGGCCCTTAAGATGAGAAATGCAGTCTACAAAAAATTACCCAACATTGACATTTAGTACTAAACTATGACAAAATATAATACTCTACACTAAATTTGACAAAAAAAAACCAATTTGACAGTTTGACAGATTATGTCAATATACATTATGCCATGTCACTTTGTACTAAATATTACCATACACATAAATGCATGTATATAAGTGGCGTACACGAAGAGAGGCCTATAGGTCAGCAGTGGGCGACTGAAAGCGAAAATGATGATGATGATGATTACCATATAATTACCTATTCTATTCTATTCTATTCAATAATAATATTTAAGTAATTTTATTTTGTACTTAACCATGACAAAATATGATCTTACACTAAATTTGACAAAAACTGTCAAATTTGACAGTTTGACAGATCATGTCAATATACACTGGGACACTGTAACATGCCCCTTTGTACCAAAGATTCCCATACGAAACCCAAAAACTCGCCCAAAAATACATACGCACAGCGATCACTGGGGCTGCAAGTGCGTTGCCGGCCCTTAAGATGAGAAATGCAGTCTACAAAAAATTACCCAACATTGACATTTAGTACTAAACTATGACAAAATATAATACTCTACACTAAATTTGACAAAAAAAAACCAATTTGACAGTTTGACAGATTATGTCAATATACATTATGCCATGTCACTTTGTACTAAATATTACCATACACATAAATGCATGTATATAAGTGGCGTACACGAAGAGAGGTCTATACTCAGCAGTGGGCGACTGAAAGCGAAAATGATGATGATGATGATGATGATGATGATGATGGTGATTACCATATAAATCATGACCCGAACTTACTAACCCGAAATTACAAAAAAAAAAATTAATGTATGTAAAACGGTCAAGTGCGAGTCGGATTTCAATATTTCCATACAAAAAAGTCATCAGCCCCTGATGGAGCTAATAGCAAAGTTTTTTCGTAAATTCGTACCTTCAGAACGATATATCTCGAAAACGGTAAGAGATAAAGCAAAATGGACTTCAGTTTTGAGCTGTCGCTAGTACGAAGTACTAGCGATTAATGCATTTCCGTATACATAGACCTTTTTTGGGATCGATTTGGACAAAAAAAAAAATCAAAAAATGAAAAATAAAAATTTGACCCGGGTCTAAAATCTTTATTTTTAGAGCTAGAGAGATGAAAAAAAAACCGTTTCTGTAAAATTTTAATATCTTTTGTTCAACCCCAAATCCAATCATATAGTCTTGTAACTTTAATTTAAAAAAAATAAAAACTGAAAAATTTGTATGGGAGGTCCCAGAAGGGGGGGGATTTCCACCCCTAAAGGGGGGTTCAGATTTTAGATCTCCTTAAGAAACCCTTATATACCGAGTTTGAGCCAAATCTACCGAAGGACGTACCCTTAACCTAACCTAACCTAACCTAACCTAACCTAACCTAACCTAACCTAACCTAACCTAACCTAACCTAACCTAACCTAACCTAACCTAACCTAACCTAACCTAACCTAACCTAACCTAACCTAACCTAACCTAACCTAACCTAACCTAACCTAACCTAACCTAACCTAACCTAACCTAACCTAACCTAACCTAACCTAACCTAACCTAACCTAACCTAACCTAACCTAACCTAACCTAACCTAACCTAACCTAACCTAACCTAACCTAACCTAACCTAACCTAACCTAACCTAACCTAACCTAACCTAACCTAACCTAACCTAACCTAACCTAACCTAACCTAACCTAACCTAACCTAACCTAACCTAACCTAACCTAACCTAACCTAACCTAACCTAACCTAACCTAACCTAACCTAACCTAACCTAACCTAACCTAACCTAACCTAACCTAACCTAACCTAACCTAACCTAACCTAACCTAACCTAACCTAACCTAACCTAACCTAACCTAACCTAACCTAACCTAACCTAACCTAACCTAACCTAACCTAACCTAACCTAACCTAACCTAACCTAACCTAACCTAACCTAACCTAACCTAACCTAACCTAACCTAACCTAACCTAACCTAACCTAACCTAACCTAACCTAACCTAACCTAACCTAACCTAACCTAACCTAACCTAACCTAACCTAACCTAACCTAACCTAACCTAACCTAACCTAACCTAACCTAACCTAACCTAACCTAACCTAACCTAACCTAACCTAACCTAACCTAACCTAACCTAACCTAACCTAACCTAACCTAACCTAACCTAACCTAACCTAACCTAACCTAACCTAACCTAACCTAACCTAACCTAACCTAACCTAACCTAACCTAACCTAACCTAACCTAACCCGTCAATAGAGCCAACAAGGACGCTATCACCAGAGCATCCTTTGAAATAATAAAGGCCCTAGACAAAGGTCGACACATCCTGAAATATGATGTGCAACCCTCAAAAATTAGAGAAATCAGGCAGGTGCTCGAGGAGGCCAGAAGTCCTCCACCCGCACGGACTCAGTTTAGGATGTCAGATAGTCACACAACAATACCGCCCATAAGTGCAGAAATCAGTGATGCGGAGGGATACAGCAGGACAAACAGGATTGGAGTCACTGACCCCCTGCATGGAATCTCCCAGAAATTGGACGACCTACCAAAGAAAATAGAAATGGTTCAAATAATTAAAGAGGCCGTACAGCACGAACTGATGGAAATAAAAACTCATCTACAAAACCTCCCGGCCCGTGCTGAAATCGACAAGCTCACTTACGAACAGAAAGGGCTAAATGACCTGGTAGTGGCGGCACTGACACGACCAACTGAAGAAGAAGACGAAGAGAATGAACACAATGAAATCGATGGCGGGGATTTCGTCGAGGTCGTCAGTAAAAACGCAAGAAAGAAGACCCGAGCGCTAGCTAAAGCGCAAAATAGAGCTGTGACCTCGGCTGCGACCCCCGTTGTCGTGACACAGAAGGCATATGCCACACCTAAAACAACGACCAGAGAAAGAAACAAGAATAGCACTGTGAACACTAGTTACGCAGTAATACTAGAGTCACTGGACCCTCGCAAAGAAGGAAAGGAGGCATTGCAAGAGGTTCAGAAGAAGGTTGACCTGGTGGAGCTGGGCGTAGGAATCAAGGGCCTGCGCCACACCAGGACCAATAAAGTTGTTATAAATTGCGAGACTGAGGAAGACAGAGTCTTACTCAGCTCTGCCATTAAAGAAAAAACCACAGGGGTTACAGTTGGAGTCCCACGACTTCGCAATCCCTGTGTTAAACTAATCGGCGTAATCAAAGATAATGCATGTGAACGCATAGTGGACGCATTGATAAAACAAAACCCCAGAATAATGGACGGCATTTGCGAAGAAGACAGGCATGCAAGATACATACGCAGTGTTAAAGGGCGAAATGACCTACTAAGAAATGTCGTGGTAGAAGTTAGTCCACAGCTGTATAACCGGATGATTGAACAGAAAGTTAAAATAGGCTATCAATCGGTCCCCGTGATGGACCAATCACCAGTCATACAATGCTATAACTGCATGGGTTTCGGTCACCGCGCAGCCAACTGCACAGTAAGTACCAAATGCGGGCGCTGTGCAGAGGAACACGCCACACGCAGCTGTCCTAAAACTTCCTCGGAGTTATGCTGCACAAATTGTCGTGGAAACAACAGCGATCATAGCCATCCTGCATTTAGCCAAGATTGCCCGGAGTGGATTAAGTGGGACCGGATAGCGAGAATGTCAATCCGGTACTGCTAAGGGCCTCCCTGCAGGAAACACAAAAGGCAACCAACACATATCAGTAATGCAGTGTAATCTGGGTAAAGGTTACAACGCTATGCAAGAGATGTTGCAAAGTATTAGAGATAATGAGTTCGACGTTATCTGTGTATCTGAACCTTATGTTGGTAACAACAAAACATTAGTTAGCAGTGTTGATGGATATGATATCTATCAACACTCTGGCAATAATGTAAGAACGAAAGCGTGCATTGCAGTAAGGAAAAAGTTTGGCAGCTATATCGGACTTACTCAATATGCTACCACAAATTTTGTAGTCGTTGAATTAACACACGCCGAAAATAATAACAAAAAACTGCTGGTCTCCTCGATATATGTTGAACCTGGGGAGGATCCCTCGAGCACGATGATGCTTCTGGAGCAATTCCTCCAACAAAATGCAAATAGGGAGCACATTGTGTGCGGGGATTTCAATGGATGGCATACATCGTGGGGATCAGCTAGAAATAATGATCGAGGAAAAGCTGTGTACGATTTAGCTGTCCACTTTGACCTAATAAATTGTAACTTAGGTAATGAGCCTACATATGAGACTATCACGCATGACCAAACGCGATACTCTATAGTTGATCTCACCTTTGCAACCCCTTATACAGCTAACAACATCCTTAGCTGGAAAGTAAATAATGAATTCATACCCTCCTCGGACCATCATGGAATCGAATTTTTAATTAAATTAAAACAAACAAGAAACGGCAAGAAAAAGTCAACATCTACATACAAATATAATACCGATCGAACAAACTGGGACAATTTCAAAACCAAATTAAAAGATAATATAGAAAGAAGTAACTTACATGTAACAAATATCGACGAACTGGACACAGCAGGACTAGATGAATTCATAAAGACTTTGACTAACGTAATCCAAAAGACTTGTGACTCAACTCTGACACTAAAAGCACCTCATCAGACGATTCCTTGGTGGACTCAGGAGCTGTCTGCCATGAAGAAAAATGTTATATTTCTACATCACAGACTAAGTGATCTAAAACGCAGCAATAAAGATCTCACTCATATTCTAAAAGAACTTAGTGAAGCCAGAGGGGAGTATGCTAATAAAATTCGAACCACATCATCTGAGCACTTTAGGGACTTTTGCAATCGTCAAGGCAAGGATGATGTATGGTCCGTTACGAATCGCCTATTGAAAAGTGCGCCACAACCGCAGCCGCCTGCAACCTTGAAAAGAGAAAACGGTACTTACACCACGTCGATCCTGAACACCGCCGAAACCCTCGCTGAGAAGTTTTTCCCCGACGACTCCGAGGCTAATGACAGCCCACACCACCTGCAAATAAGAAATATAATCAATAATAACAATAACATACAACCAGAAATAGAAAATAACGAACAACCATTCACAATACATGAAATAACCGATATCGTCAAGTATATGAGCCCTAAAAAAGCACCCGGCACAGATAACCTAACAGCTGACATCTGTAAACATTTCATAGAATGCTACCCAGAAATCACAACTAAATTATACAATAGATGCCTGTCACTTAATTACTTTCCCACTTGCTGGAAAACGGCGTATATTAAAACAATACCGAAACCAAACAAAGTTTGCTATACAGAAATATCTGCGTACCGGCCTATTGGATTAATAAACGTATTTGGCAAAATCTTAGAAAAACTTATCGCATCACGTCTTACATATTATACGGTGACAAATAATGCTTGTAGCGATAAACAATTTGGATTTAAGCAGCAGCGCTCTACCACAGACGCTCTCAATAGCGCAGTT